>NC_037687.1:19008933-19206162 GCF_003255815.1 Theropithecus gelada | reverse complement strand
AGTCCCAGCTACTCAGGAGGCTGAGGCAGGAGAATGGCGTGAACCCGGAAGGCGGAGCTTGCAGTGAGCTGAGATTGCGCCACTGCACTTCAGCCTGGGTGACAGAGTGAGACTCTGTCTCAAAAAAAAAAAAAAAGAAAGCCTTATCACATCTGATTGCCTCATAATGGCACCCTCAAAAGACTCACAGGTGACATCACAGGGCCCGAGGGTGACAGGTATGCTGTCTGTGCCCAAAGTCATGCACATCTGCACCCTTCTGGTTCCCCACGATTACAAACACTGTGCCTCCTGTAAATACATCTTTGTAGGTGTCAGTACCCCATAGGATAAATTCTAGGTACAGAATGGGAATTTGGAGATTAAAGATTATGGAGTTTTTCAAGGTTAACCAGTATCTCAAAACTCTTCTCCAGAAATGCTGTGCAATGCATACCCCTTGAAGAGTAATTGGAAAGGCACAGGTGTTCTCACTTTAATTTGAGAGCTTTTTTGTTCTTGTTTTTGTTCTTTAACATAGAGTCTCTGTTGCCCAGGTTGGAGTGCCGTGGAGCGATCTTGGCCCACTGCAACCTCAGTCTCCCGAGCAGCTGGGATTACAGGCGTGTATCACCATGCTCAGCTAATTTTTGTATTTTTAGTAGAGATGGGGTTTCACCCTGTTGGCCAGGCTGGTCTTGAACTTTTGACCTCAGGTGATTCGCCCGCCTCAGCCTCTCACTATAATTTGAGAGTTTTAACTGGAGGACAGTAAGTCCTGTGGGTTTTGTTATATTTTTTAAAAATCCTCAGGCCAGCTGTGGTGGCTCACATCTATAATCCCAGCACTTTGGGAGACCAAGGTGGAGGCTCGCTTGAGGCCAGGAGTTTGAGACCAGCCTGGGTAACATAGTGAGACCCCATCTCTACAAAAATAAAAAATTAGCCAGGTGTGGTGGCATGTGTATAGTTCCAACTACTCAGGAAGCTGAGGCAAGGGGATTGCTTGACCCCAGGAGGTCGAGGTTACAGAAGGCTATGATGATGCTACTATATTCCACCCTAGGCAACAAAGACAGACCCCCAAAATAATAAATACAATAAAAATCCTCAACATTTAGTGTGGTGCCTGCACTTTGGGAGGCCAAGGTGCGCAGATCACGAGGTCAGGAGATCGAGACCATCCTGGCCAACGTGGTGAAAACCCATCTCTACTAAATATACTAAAATTAGCTGGGCATGGTGGCGCGTGCCTGTAATCCCAGCTACTTGTGAGGCTGAGGCAGGAGAATCACTTGAACCAGGGAGTCAGAGGTTGCAGTGAGCCAAGATCGTGCCACGGCATCCAGCCTGGCAACAGAGCGAGACTTCGTCTCAAGAAAAAAAAAAAAATTTTTTAGAGACAGGATCTCACCATGTTGCCCAGGCTGGTCTCAAACTCCAGAGGTCAAGCAATCCTACCACCTCAGCCTCCCAAAGTGCTGGGATTATAGACATAAGCCCCCTTGCCTGGCCCCTAAATACATAAATGAATGAATGAAAGAATGCCACATATTCTGCGGCAGCCCTGCATTTCACACCCACATCAACACACACTCTCATTAAGCTGCATGTGCCAACATTGACTGTGCTCCTTTCCCTGTTTCAACTGGGCCTGTAATGGAAGGTGTGGAGGTGGCTTTCCTCGCCCCGGCTGTCAGAGCATGCCGGGGTTCCTGTGTGCAGGGACTGGGTCCTGTGTATCCTCCGCCCACGAATGACGCCTGGCCGGGACCTCCACGGGTGCTCAGGAAGTTGCTGCTGAACAAGATTCAGGGGCATGTGGGACATCTGTGCTTGTCAGAGGCCGTGCAAGGCTCCGCGAGGAAACAGTTCCAAAGGCAGGTCCAGAAGAATGTTAGAGACTGGGTTTCTTTTGAACAAAAGAGCGGCATGATGTGTTTGAAGAGGGTCGGCCTGCAGGTGTGCATGAGGGATGGGAGGGGAGAGACTTTCCTCCGCAGGTCACAAAGGGCAGGAGAGGGTTAGCATAGTAGGGGCCCAGGGAGGGGTAAGTGGAAAGTTGATTGTTGAGGCGGAATCAATAGGATTTGAAAACAAAGGGAAAACCGAGAGGACAGCCATTGTCTGTTGTGAGCCAGGAGAGATTAGGAGGAGAGGGGAGCGTCATTACAAGGTATAGGCAAACACAGGCTAATTCTGGGAGCAGCCTTTACCTGGCTCTCCGAGGGTGTCCACTTACTGTGACTGTCACCCATATCTGTAAGACCCAGATTGTGGGCACAGCACCCCATGAGCATCATTCCAAGTGGGCTGTCCTTGCTCATGGGTGCTGGCGGTGGGAGGAACTAAAACAGACAGCTGGAGCTTTTTTATTTTTTTTTGAGACAGTCTCGCTCTGTCGCCCAGGCTGGAGTGCAGTGACGCAATCTTGGCTCACTGTAAGCTCCGCTCCCGGGTTCACGCCATTCTCCTGCCTCAGCTTCCCAAGTAGCTGGGACTACAGGTGCCCGCCACCACGCCTGGCTAATTTTTTTTTGTATTTTTGGTAGAGATGGGGTTTCACCGTGTTAGCCAAGATGGTGGAGCTTCTTGAAGATGAAGTAAGATTGTTAGAAAACTGGGTCTCCAGGCTGGGTGTGGGGGCTCACGCCTGTAATCCCAGCACTTTGGGAGGCCGAGGTGGGCGGATCACCTGAAGTCAGGAGTTCGAGACCAGCCTGTTCAACATGGTGAAATCCCATCTCTACTAAAAATATAAAAGTTGTAATCAATAAACGATTTAATTCTCTTGAAAGAAAAAACAAAAAAACCCAAAAATTAGCCAGGTGTGGTGGTGCATGCTTGTAATCCCAGCTACTTGGGAGGCTGAGGTAGGAGAATTGCTTGAGCCCAGGAGGTGGAGACTGCAGTGAGCTGAGATCGCACCACTGCCCCCGAGCCTGGGCAACACAGAGCGACTCTGTCTTTTTTTTGTTGAGACGGAGTCTCGCTCTGTCGCCCAGGCTGGAGTGCAGTGGCCAGATCTCGGCTCACTGTAAGCTCCACCTCCCGGGTTTACGCCATTCTCCTGCCTCAGCCTCCCGAGTAGCTGGGACTACAGGCGCCCGCCACCTTGCCTGGCTAGTTTTTTTGTATGTTTTAGTAGAGACGGGGTTTCACCGTGTTAGCCAGGATGGTCTCGATCTCCTGACCTCGTGATCCGCCCGTCTCGGCCTCCCAAAGTGCTGGGATTACAGGCTTGAGCCACCGCGCCCGGCCGACTCTGTCTTTAAAAAAAAAAAAAAAAGGGGGGAGGGGACGGAAATTGGGCCTCCAAACTGGAAGGCTGACTGCCAGCCGATAAAAGGGACACTTTTCCTTTAGCCATTTCAGAAAGAGCCTCGGTGTAGCCCAAAGAGACTGAGTGAGCTGGTGGTGAGGGGCCTTGAGTATGAGGTGGCGGGAACCTGCAGTTCAGCCTGGCACTCGGGGAGAAGGGGGTATTTTCTGAAGCTCTGAGGCCAAGGGCCACAGTGGCCACAGGCTGCAGGGAGCCAGCACCAAGTATAGCCTGAAGTGTCTGCTTAAATAAGTACGTGGAGGCAGAGGAGGGTGTCTATGAAGAGAGAGAGCCAAGCTTGAGTGATATTCACAAAAGCAGTTTGAGGAATATCCACTCCGATACAGTTCAGCCTCCCAAGGGGATGTATCCTGATGCCCTCATTCCTGATAATGATTTTTCATAGACATGGTGATAGAAATTTTAGAAACAGGCCAGGTGCAGTGGCTCACGCTTGTAATCCCAGCACTTTGGGAGGCCAAGGCAGGCGGATCATGAGGTCAGGAGTTCGAGACCAGCCTGGCCAACATAGTGAAACCTTGTCTCTACTAAAAATACAAAAATTAGCCGGGCGTGGTGGCATGCACCTGTAGTCCCAGCTACTCAGGAGGCTGAGGCAGGAGAATTGCTTGAACCTGGGAGGCGGAGGTTGCAGTGAGCGAAGATCACACCATTGCACTCCAGCCTGGGTGACAGAGTGAGATTCCATGTCAAAAAAAAAAAAAAAAAAAAGGCCTGATTCTAAGATAACACTTTTTTTTTTTTCTTTTTTTTGGGAGGGGACCGGGTCTCTCTCTGTCCCCCAGGCCAGAGTGCAGTGGCAAGATCTCAGCTCACTGCATCCTCTGCCTCCCGGGTTCAAGCAATTATCCTGCCTCAGTCTCCTGAGTAGCTGGGATTACAGACGCACATCACCACGTCTGGCTAATTTTTGTATTTTTAGTAGAGACAGGGTTTCACTATGTTGGCCATGCTGGTCTCAAACTCCTGACCTCAAGTGATCTGCCCGCCTCAACTCCCAAAGTGCTAGGATTACAGGCGTGAGCCGCTGTGCCTGGCCTTGAAGCCACCTTTTCACCCAGCCCCACCTGCGCAAGCTGCAGCTCCAGGCTTTTTACTTGGGAGAATGGGGCGCCATTGGCTGTGCTGCCCATGGCAGAATCTGGGAATGACCCTGGACTCTTCTCTGACACCTGTGTCTCAGGGCTCGAATCCTGGGGGTTCTCTGACTGCCCCATAGCTGACCTGCAGACCCCATAGCTGTGTATACCTTGATGGTGGCTGCCCCTTGACTGCTTCCCCTGCAGTCCAGCCCTGCCCCTGTGCAGGTCCCCTCTCTGCAGAGCTGCAATGGCTTTTCCAAATTGTAGGGTCCAGTAATTATCTTGTTTCTCTGCTTAAAATCTTTCAGTGGGTTATTTCATCTTTTCTGGCACTTTCTTCATCAAGCTTTTCCTCTCTAGCTTTATAACAGCACCCCCGCCCAACACACACCCCCCCACCCACCAGCCACAACAGGCCTACAACTGCACAGTCCTGGGCCCAGGCCAGCCACGCTGCCGGTGCCAGCCTGCCACTTACCTTTATCAGTGTGCAGCATCTCGGGCGCCCCCTCTTCCCCAGCACTTCTGGAGACTCGGTTCAGGGGTTCAGGTGTCCCCAGCAACAGGCGCCTGCCTGGCCCTGCTGCGTGCACACAGCTGTGGCCAAGGTTTGCCCTCATGGGCCACGCCAAACTGCGACCTGTCTCTCCCCATTCCTCCCCAGACTGCGCTCTGAGGATGGCACTTGGACCCATGTCTTAGCAGGGTGCTCAGTGTCCATCATCTAATTTGGTGATAAAGTGGAGTATTCCTTTCTCCCGAAGGGTTCTATGCAAAAATCTTCAGACATAACGCCAGTGCTCACATGTTCTCATGGTTTGTTTTCTCTCCAGAAAATGAATTGTGATTTGTCCCCGTCTCTCTTATCTAGTGGTAAGCATCCGTGGCATTCAGGACGAAGATCCCCCTGACGCCCAGCTCCTGAGGCTGGATAACATGCTGCTGGCCGAGGGCGTGTGCAGGCCCGAGAAGAGAGGAAGAGGAGGAGCGGTGGCCGGGGCCAGCACAGCAACACCAGGTGGCTGTCCAAATGACAATAGCATTGAGCACTCTGACTACAGGGCCAAGCTGTCCCAGATCCGACAGATTTACCACTCTGAGCTAGAGAAATATGAACAGGTGATCTTTCTGCATGGAAGAGTTTCTGTCATGTGAATGCGCATTTGTCAAAGCGAAACACGGAACGCTAACCACCTTTCTTTCGTGGTGCAGAACAGGGAGTCCATGCAGTTGGTCACTGCAGAGGTGGCCGATTTTTACTGAAAGCCCTTTCCATTTACTTAACAGTCACCCGCCGGTGTGTGAGCCACAGGGGGTGGCAGGCGGCCGCTCCGCTGTGGAACCTGCTGCCCCGTGCCACCCTGCTGCCTTGTCACAGGCCGGCGTGTCTGTGCTCCCACCCCAGGCATGCCGTGAGTTCACCACACACGTCACCAACCTCCTCCAGGAGCAGAGCAGGATGAGGCCCGTCTCCCCTAAGGAGATTGAGCGCATGGTCGGCGCCATTCACGGCAAGTTCAGCGCCATCCAGATGCAATTGAAGCAGAGCACCTGTGAGGCGGTGATGACCCTGCGCTCGCGGCTGCTTGATGCCAGGTCAGGGCCGCATGCACCCGAGACCTCAAGCGCTGGCTCTGAGGGACTGGAGGGAAGTAGTGCTGGCTTGGGTTGAAGACAGCCCTGGAGGCTGTGTCTGCAGTCATGGTTGGAGGCCTCACACAGCGTCTTGGGAGGAAGGCCCGAAGTATTGCTGTTTTCATTTTTATTTATTTTTATTTTGTTTTGGTTTTATTTATTTATTTATTTGAGACTGAGTCTCATGCTGGTGCCCAGGCTGGAGTGCAGTGGCGCGATCTCGGCTCACTGTAAGCTCTGCCTCTTGGGTTCAAGCGATTCTCCTGCTTCAGCCTCCCGAGTAGCTGGGATTACAGGCACCCGCCACCATGCCCGGCTAATTTTTGTGTTTTTAGTAGAGACGGGGTTTCACTATATTGACCAGACTGGCCTCGAACTCCTAACCTCAAGTGATTGCTGTTTTCAGAACTACTGGAAAATCATACTCAGAACTAGAGGTGGGGGTGGTACTAGAGTCCTAGCATATTAACGCCGACAAAGGCTGGCTGTTTTTGCAGGCGCAAGCGGCGGAATTTCAGCAAGCAGGCGACGGAAGTGCTGAATGAGTATTTTTACTCCCATTTGAACAACCCTTACCCCAGCGAAGAAGCCAAAGAAGAGCTGGCCAGGAAGGGCGGCATCACTGTCTCCCAGGTGACGTTCTCTCCTGCCATGCCTCCCCACGCCTGGGAGGAGTGGATGATTAGGTCCCATGGGGACACCCAGGGAAGTTTGCTAAATGTGTGCAGAGGCCAGGTACGGCTGCTGGAATCCCAGTGCTTTGGGAGGATGAGGTAGGAGGGCTGCTTGAGTCCAGGAGTTCAAGACCAGCCTGGGCAACATAGTGAGACACTGTCTCTACAAAAAATTTAAAAAATTAGCTGGGCTTGGTGATGTGTACCTATGGTCTCAGCAACTTGGGATGCTGAGGTGAGGGGATCACTTGAGCCCAGGAGGGTGAGGCTGCCGTGAGCTATGATGGCGTCACTACATTCTACCCTGGATGACAGAGTAAGACCCTATCTCTGAAAAACAAAAAACGTGTGGAACAGGAGCCAAGTCTCCCTACTGTGAGTCAGCCAGACTGGCTCAGATTCAGGCTCTGCATTACAAATGTGGGACTCTAGCACTCTCCCCCTTCATCTGTGAGGCAGGGGTGCAAGTGCACCCACAGAGAGACCTGGGAACTTCCTGAGGGATGCAGACGGAATGCGAGGTCCCAGAGGTGATGCTGTGGAGTGTGAGCTCCCTGAGGGTTACAGACAGAGTGTGAACTCCCTGAGGGATGCAGATGGAGTGTGAGCTGCCTGGGGGATACAGATGGGGTGTGAGCCCACTAAGGGATACAGATGGGGTGTGAGCTCCCTGAGGGATACAGATGGAGTGTGAGCTCCCTGGGGGTTACAGATGGAGTGTGAGCTCCCTGAGGGATACAGATGGAGTGTGAGCTCCCTGAGGGATATAGATGGAGTGTGAGCTCTCTGAGGGATACAGATGGAGTGTGAGGTCCCTGAGCGATACAGATGGAGTGTGAGCTCCCTGAACGATACAGAGGGAGTGTGAGCTCTCTGAGGGATACAGATGGAGTGTGAGCTCCCTGAGGGATACAGATAGAGTGTGAGCTCTCTGAGGGATACAGATGGAGTGTGAGCTCCCTGAGGGATGCAGAGGGATAAAGACGGAATGTGAGTTCCCTGAGGGATACAGACAGAGTGTGAGCTCTCTGAGGGATACAGATGGAGTGTGAGCTCCCTGAGGTGATTGAGGTGGAGTGTAAACTCCCTGAGGGATACAGGGGGGTGTGAGCTCCCTGAGGGATCCAGATGGAGTGTGAGCTCCCTGAGGTGATTGAGGTGGAGTGTGAGTTCCCTGGGGGATGCTGTGGAGTGTGAGGTCCCTAAGGTGATGTGGTAGGGAGTATGAACCCCCTGAGCTCACAATCCCTGACTCTATAGCCTGGTAGGCAGCCACCAGTGTCCTCTGTGGAACTGGGGATGAAGGAGGGAGACACTAAGACCAAGAGGCTAAGAAACATTTCTGAAGGTTTTAGCATGGGAACAGTAAGTCCAGACAGCCTACAGCAGCAAGCCAGGTCCAGGCCATACCGCCGCGGCAGCATGAGTGTATGGAACAGGGCCTGGGTGCCGCCCTCCCACCCGGACAGGCACAGCCCCACAGCCTCTGGCAGCAGTAATGGCAGGCGCTGACCCACAGCATGGCTTGCTGCATGTCACCACAGCCCTCCCTACTTTGTAGTTGGAGGGGCTGAGTTTCTAGTCCTTCACCATCACGCTCTGCCCCAATTCAGGCTAAGTCCAGTCAAGTCTCTGTGACAGAGAGCAATTGGAACCCCTTGGGGTCACGCAGGCAGCAAAACATCCTGAGGTCATAGTCACATCTCACTCTGCTCATCGGGATCTGCTGTGGTGTCAGAAAAAAGGCCAGAGCTGGAACAAGGGGCCGCACCTCTGGGTCTTCAAGGCCCTTGGAGAAGCGTGAGACATTTGGCCCCCAAGGAACAATTGTCTGGAGGACAACCAGGGCCGCTTCAACCAGGATGGAGCCTCTGGGGCCTCCCATATGGATCCAGAGAAGGCTGCTCACACCCCAGGGGTAGGCAGACACTATTTTTAGAACAGAGAGCACACAGACAGGGATCCTTCTTTTTACAGTTAACATTGCAAGGATAATGTAAGTACACCAAAGAAAAAAATGTTGGCCAGGCATGGTGGCTCATGCCTGAAATCCCAGCACTTTGGAGGCCAAGGCAGACGAATCACCTGAGGTCAGGAGTTCGAGACCAGCCTGGCCAACATGGTGAAACCCCGTGCCTACTGGAAATACAAAAATTAGCCAGGCTTGCTGGCACATGCCTGTAATCCCAGCTACTGAGGAGGCTGAGGCAGGAGAATCACTTGAACCTGGGAGGCGGAGGTTGCAGTGAGTTAAGACCATGCCACTGCACTCCACACTCCAGCCTGGGTAACAGAGTAAGACCCTGTCTCCAAAAAAAAAAAAAAAAAAAAAAGTACAAAAATTAGCCAGGCTTGGTAGCACATGCCTGTAGTCCCAGCTACTGGGGAGGCTGAGGCAAAACTTGAACCTGGGAGGCAGAGGTTGCAGTGAGCTAGGATCGCGCCGCTGCACTCCAGCCTGAGCGAAAGAGCGAGACTCCGTCTCAAAAAAAAAAAAAAAGTTTGAAGTAGCAAAGGTCATCCACAATCCTTCTCTGTCCCTTGGCTGTTTCATTTCTGTTTGTTATTACACTATGTGTTTATTTTACTTGCTTTGGGATACTGAAATGTGGCCCTGGGTGGGCATCTGAGGATGTCTCCATGCCTGTAGAAAGGCGCTAGCCTTGGGGTGCTCACCCATGTGAATCTGCCCAGGGGACATTTTTGTTGTCACAACTGGAGGAGGGAAGTGCTCCTGGCACCCAGTGGGTGGAGGCCAGGGATGCCGCTCAGCACGCTGCAGTGTCCAGGACGGCCCCCACAGAGCAGATAGACCCCAAACATCAGCAGTGCCTCCAAAGGTGACAAGCCCCTCCCTGGGGGACTCCAGTGCCAGTTTGCAGTCAGAGTTGGGCTGATTCCACCTTGGTGGTGGACCAGCTCCTTTTTCTCCTGCCTCTGCTTTCATACAACAGGGACAATAACAGCTGCCTCCCAGGTCCTCATGAGAATGAGGCAGAATGATATATGAGGCTGGGCCTGGAATCCCAGCATTTTGGGAGGCCAGGGCGGGAGGAGCTCTAGAGCCCAGGAGTTTGAGACCAGCCTGGGCAACAGAGCGAGACCCTATCTCTAAAAAATAATTCTTTTTTTTTTTTTTTTTTGAGACAGTCTCGCTCTGTTGCCCAGGTTAGATTGCAGTGGTGCGATCTTGGCTCACTGCAACCTCTGCCTCCCAGGTTCAAGGGATTCTCCTGCCTCAGCCTCCTGAGTAGCTGGGATTACAGGTGTGCACGACCATGTCCAGCTAATATTTGTATTATTAGTAGAGACGGAGTTTCTCCATGTTGTCCAGGCTGGTCTCAAACTCCTGACCTCAGATGATCCCCCCACCTCAGCCTCCCAAAGTGCTGGGATTATAGGCGTGAGCCACCACACCTGGCCAAGAAACAATTTTTTAATTAAAATTAAGAAAAATATATGAATATATGAGGAGTGCTTAGCCTAGCACCTGGTACATTCCAACTACCCCTTCAGAGTTCACCTTGTTTTCATTTGATAAGTTTGGGATTTGATCACAGTTACTGGATCCCCAGGTCTCCCTGGCTCTCACTTTTCCTGAAGCGAACACGGAAAGTAACCTGCTGCCTTGCTGCAATGGCAGCCAGAGGCGCTGTCCCTTCCCGCCCATCTCAGTCTCGTTTTCCTTCCAGCCCCATCCCAGGTCCAAGTTCCAGCAACACCAGGTTTTAGGCAGCAGAGTTCTAAGACATGCCGGCTCCAGGGTGTCCTCAACCCACGTGGACATCTCCCTGGGTCCGTGGTCCAGCGGGCGCCACCTTCTCAGTCCCGGTCTTTTCACAGCCCCAGGGTGCAGTGTTGTCTTGTAAGGCAGTGGGAGCAATGGGCACCGCAGGGAACCCACAGACTGCGTCGTGTCTCAGAAGTTGCCAGGTCAGCTCCTCCAGTGACTCCTGTGTGTCCACAGGTCTCCAACTGGTTTGGCAACAAAAGAATCCGGTATAAAAAGAACATGGGGAAGTTTCAAGAAGAAGCTACCATTTACATGGGTAAAACAGCTGCGGATACCACCGAAGTTGGGGTCCCAGGGAACCATGCCAGCTGCCTGTCAACACCCAGCTCCGGTGAGTGAGGCTGGCCCAGGGACAGTCATCTGTACCCACGTGGACGGCCACTGAGCTGCATCTGGGGAGGCCGCAGTGGGACCATATCGCCCTTCCCCCAGTGGTCAACTCTGTGTAACTCTGCTCTGTTTCAACTGTGAGAGTTCTGTTCCTCTTGGCCATGATCCCAACTAACAGATACCTGTGCTTTGGGGACAGAATGGTGATACTGATAAGAAAAGACATGAAAGGGCTGGGCACAGTGGCTCACGCCTGTAATCCCAGCACTTTGGGAGGCCGAGGTGAGTGGATCACCTGAGGTCAGGAGTTTAAGACCAGCCTGGCCAACATGGTGAAACCCTGTCTCTACTGAAAATACAAAAAAAAATTAGCCGGGCATGGGCTGGGTGCAGTGGTTCACGCCTGTAATCCCAGCACTTTGGGAGGCCGAGGCGGGCAGATCACGAGGTCAGGAGATCGAGATCATCCTGGCTAACATGGTGAAACCCCGTCTCCAATAAAAATACAAAAAATTATCTGGGCATGGTGGTGGCGGGCACCTATAGTCCCAGCTACTTGGGAGGCTGAAGCAGGAGAATGACGTGAACCTGGGACGCAGAGCTTGCAGTGAGCCAAGATTGTGCCACTGCACTCAAGCCTGGGTGACAGAGCAAGACAACGTCTCAAAAAAAAAAAAAAAAAAAATTAGCAGGACATGGTGGCGAGTGCCTGTGGTCCCAACTGCTCGGGAGGCTGAGGCAGGAGAATCACTTGAACCCAGGAGGCAGAGGTTGCAGTGGGCCAAGATCATGCCACTGCACTCCAGTCTGGGTGATAGAGCAAGACTGTCTCAAAAAAAAAAAAAAAAAAACAAGACATGAAAGGACATTAGTAGTGTGGTGGGGAGGACCCTGCTGGCCTCCCTGGGATGGGGGGCTGAGGAGCAGAGGCCAGATGCTGAGGAGGAGCAGGAGCCACATTCGAGGCCTCCTGTCGGCTGAGGGGCTGGGTGGGTCCCACCCCAGGAGGTGCCACGACTGTGCCCACCCCAGCTCCCACCTCTTCCAGGCTCCTCTGGACCCTTCCCGCTGCCCAGTGCTGGGGAGGCCTTCCTCACCCTGCGGACGCTGACCTCTCTCCAGCCTCCTCCTGGGGGAGGCTGCCTGCAGTCCCAGGTGAGTCTCAGGCACCGTCCCACAGCACCCAGATGGGTGGCAGGTCCTCAGAAAGGCCATCTTGTCAGTCAGCCCTCAGCCTTGGGGCAGCTCCCCCAAAGGTCCCAGCAGTCACACAGGCCATGCTGTGTGGCCACCACCAGGGCACAGCTCTGCAGGGCCCCACTCTGTAATGACTGCGCCCTCCCCCCGACCTCCACCTGTCACCACTGCAGCCGCTGGGAACAGTCAGTGGGAATGAGCCCCAAGATGAGGGCTGTGGCTGTGGAGGGGAAGGGCGCCTCCTAAAGGAGTGTGGAAGGACATGGTGTCCTTCCCTCGAGAGGGAGGGGCAGGCAGCAAGCAGAGGAGAGACAGGACCTTCCCTTGGGCTCAGACCTGGCGCCCTTAGTGCCACAGCTTGGCCGGGAACGCAGGTCTTGTGCCAGCACCTCCTCTCCTGCTGCTCTGATGGGGAACTGAGGGCGCCCTGCTTGACCACAGTGAGGATTTGTTTTGGCGACCGTGAAGAAAAGGAGCCAGGGGTCTGAGGCAGCTGACACACCCACCCCACTCAGGCCCCATGGCCTCCCACTCCCCCTTGGTGGCCACAGGGGCCTGACCCCAGCGGCAGGGGAGGCCATAAGTGGGGACCGTCTCGAAGACACTGCGGAGGCCCGGGTGTGACATGCCCAGCACAGGCGCAAGGCTGTGCAGCGTGTGCCAGGGCCCTGCAGAGCCGGGTGCCCCTCCCAACTCACCACTCTCTCCCAGGGGCTCAGAGAATGGATGCCCCTTGTGCCATCTGTGGGGTCCCGCCTGGTCCTGGGAAGCTCATGTCCCACACTGCCCTACTGTGGCAGCTGCCCCCCATCACCATGCAGCCCCCAGCCAGGGACACACGCGAGGGGCCTCACCTTGCCCTTTGCACCCCTGGGACCTGACTACACGCCAGCAGAGTGTAGAGTGTCCACCCCAGTGCAGAGTGCCCCCCGGGTGGTGCTCCCACACTCACGGGCAGAGCAGTCCCAGCCACTTCCTTAGCCTGTACGGTGCCCACTGTAGTGGGGGTGGGTCCTGTGGACAAACGTCTTAGCACCCTTGGACCTGACGCCATCTCTGCACTGCAGACAGAGCCCCCGCCCCTCATGACAAGTGGATGCCTCCCGTCCTCCTTGCTGCCCAGTCAGACCAGTGTTGGGCCAGGTTTCAGAGCCCCTTTTTCCCACCGAGTCTCACCATGACACTCCAGGTGTCGCCGTGGGCTCCAGCCTGACCTTGTCTCCCTGCCCCTCGCCGGGCAGGAGCCCTTGCTATACCTGATGCCAGTCAGTCCTTTGCCCAAGCCCCAGGGAAGCCACTAGAGGCCAGTTTTCCTGCCAGGGAAGCTCGTCCATGTCCCATATCAGGTGGCAAGGCCAGCTGTGACCCAGGGCTGACCCCTCCATCCCTTCCCTCCTCCACTGGGTTGGAGGTCATCTGTGGATCTTTTCCAAGCTTCCCCAGGGATCCCTGGAGGCTCCACCTGCGGCACGAGAGCTGGGTAGTCACCAGCCTCACGGCCACCCCTCTGATGCTCGATCTCTGTCGTTTCAGACCCAGGGTAGCTGGCGGGGTGCCACCCCCCGACCTGCAACTGCGTCACCTGCTGGAGACCCTGGCAGCATCAACTCCAGTGTGTCTAATTAAGTTTTGGGGATAAGCAGGAAAGAGCACCGCGTGAGCTGCCATGTGTAGCCAGCCCCTGCGTTGTTATTGAACGTGCCGCCAATGACCTCAGAAAACCCAGATGGGTGGTGGTGCCCATGAGCCCCTCCTCCTCAGCCGGGCCCATGGCGCTGGCTCATGTGTCTGCTGGGACTCGAGATGGCCTGAAACGCTACTCATTCTCCCACCTCAGTTTGTTTTTTTGATAGTAATTTTATGGTAACGCTATGAATTGTCTGTTCTAGGACTTGGCACAGATTTTCCCATTAAAATTTTTGACTTATTTTAATTCCGATGTCTGTTCACCAGATTTGTTTTGGGTGGTAGTTGACACCGGTCACAGCTGCAGTGTCATGTGTGCTGTGATTCTGTCACTCATCTGCGCCGCTCAGGCACCAACTCCCAACACTATCTTCTGTGGAATCGTATCATTCTGTTCTGATTTTAAAATGTCCTGACTGGGCGCAGTGGCTCATGCCTGTAATCCCAGCACTTTGAGAGGTCGAGGTAGGAGGAATGCTTGGGCACAGGAGTTTGAGACCGGTCTGGGCAACGTAGTGAGACCTCGTCTCTACAAAAAAAAATTCTGCTTTCAGAATTTTTTTTTTTTTTTTTTTTTTTAGACAGATTCTCGCTGTCGCCCATGCTAGAGTGCAGTGGTGTCATCTTGGCTCACCACAACCTCTGCCTCCCAGGTTCAAGCAATTCTCCCGCCTCAGCCTCCCAAGTAGCTGGGATTACAGGTGCCTGCCACTATGCCCAGCTAATTTTTTGTGTTTTTGGTAGAGACAGGGTTTCACAATGTTAGCCAGGCTGGTCTCGAACTCCTGAGCTCAAGTGATCCGCCTGCCCCAGCCTCCCAAAGTGCTGGGATTATAGGCGTGAGCCACCGCGCCCGACCCCCGCCCCCAAATTTTTTTAATTAGCATGGTGGCACATGCCTGTAGTCCCTGCTACTCAAGAGGCTGAGGCAGGAGAATCACTTGAGCTCGGAATGTTGAGGCTGCAGTGAGCTGAGATCATGCCACTGCACTCCAGCCTGGGTAACAGAATGAGACCCTGTCTCAATTATACATATTTATTTATATGTTCAGAACTCAGAATTTTACAGGGAATTAGTTTTGCACTTTTTTCGGGTTTTGTTCTATTTGCTGTTTTGCTGGGGTTTTTTGTTTTGTTTTGTTTTGTTTTGTTTTTTTGAGACAGAGTTTTGCTCTGTCGCCCAGGCTGGAGTGCAGTGGCACAATCTCGGCTCACTGCAAGCTCCGCCTTCCGGGTTCACGCCATTCTCCTGCCTCAGCCTCTGGAATAGCTGGGACTACAGGCGCCCACCACCATGCCCGGCTAATTTTTTCTATTTTTTAGTAGAGATGGAGTTTCACCATGTTAGCCAGGATGGTCTCGATCTCCTGACCTCGTGATCCGCCCGCCTCAGCCTTCTAAAGTGCTGGGATTACAGGCGTGAGCCACCACGCCCGGCCAAAAAAATTTTTTAAAGGGTAAGCTTTATATTATGTATATTTTACCACAATTTAAAAGAAAAAAGATTAAAAAACAAAAAAGATAAAAG
Source organism: Theropithecus gelada (assembly GCF_003255815.1). Taxonomy (NCBI): domain Eukaryota; kingdom Metazoa; phylum Chordata; class Mammalia; order Primates; family Cercopithecidae; genus Theropithecus; species Theropithecus gelada. The sequence continues at coordinate 19,190,915 of NC_037687.1, read as the reverse complement.
ATAAAAAGACCTTCTCTTGGAAACTGGCCCTGAACCCACCCCCCACAACTTTTGCGTGTGTTTCTGATAACTTCTGTCCGAACGTAGTTCACAAGAGCAGGGACACGCTTTCTGTCTGTGAGTCTTGGGCTGCAGGGGGCCATGAGGCAGGCAGACTGGATGTGACAACAGGAACTTAGGGTGGGGACGGGAGTTGCTTTCATCTCCCGTTTGCAAATGGTAGAAAGCCCAGCCACACCACTGTGGGGAGGGAATCCCATGTCAGGGCTAACTTGGTTATGAGCAGGGTGTGGGCAGAGGCACCCCGACTCCAGACCTCCAGTCCCTGGGTGCTCTTTCCCACCCAGTCATGCCTTGGGCCCCACAACACCCCAGGCTGCATAGAACCCAGGGCCCTGGTTCTTGGCGCCACCCAGCACCCAAACAGGAATTGGGGGATGCCAAGCTCCAAGCCGTGCACAGCAGTGGGCCAACAGGACATCAGGCACAGCGTGCAGGAAAAGCGCTCGGGAAGTTTATCATCTTTAATGACATTTCAACTGAAAACAGAAACCAGCTGGGCGCAGAGAGTCTCGCTCTGTCACCCAGGCTGGAATGCAATTTTTTTTAAGACAGAGTCTCGCTCTGTCACCCAGGCTGGAGTGCAGTGGCACGATCTCGGCTCACTGCAGCCTCCATTTCCTGGGTTCAAGCGATTCTTGTGCCTCAGCCTCCCAAGTAGGTGGGATTACAGGCATGCACCACACCTGGCTAATTTTTGTACTTTTAGTAGAGATGAGGTTTTGCCATGTTGGCCAGGCTGGTCTTGAACTTCTGACCTCAAGTGATCCGCCCGCCTCGGCCTCTCAAAGTGCTGGGATTACAGGCATGAGACACTGCACCCGGCTTTTTTTTTTTTTTTTTTTTTTTTTTGAGATGAGGTCTCGCTCTGTCACCCAGGCTGGAGTGCATTGGTGTAATCATGGCTTACTGCAGCCTTGACCTCCTTGGCTCAAGCAATCCTTACACCTCAGCCTCCTGAGTAGCTGGAACTATAAGCATATAGTTTGGCTAATTTTTGTGTTTCTTTTTATTTTATTTTAATTAATTTATTTATTTTGAGACAGAGTCTTGCTCTGTTGCCCAGGCTGAAGTACAGTGCTACGATCTCAGCTCACTGCAACCTCTGCCTCCCAGGTTCAAGTGATTCTCCTGCCTCAGCCTCCTGAGCAGCTGGGATTACAGGCATGTACCACCATGCCTGGCTAATTTTTGTATTTTTAGTACAGACAGGGTTTCACCATGTTGGCTAGGCTGATCTCAAACTCCTGACCTCAGGTGATCTGCCCGCCTCAGCCTCCCAGAGTACTGGGATTACAGGCATGAGCCACCGCACCCAGCCTATTTATTTTTATTATTATTTTTTGAGACGGAGGCTTGCTCTGTCACCCAGTCTGGAGTGCAGTGGCGTGAATCTCAGATCACTGCAACCTCCACCACCCAGGTTCAAGCAATTATCCTGCCTCAGCCTCCTGAGTAGCTGGGAATACAGGCACCCACTACCAGGGCCAGCTAATTTTTTTTTTTTTTTTTTTTTTGAGACGGAGTCTCGCTCTGTCGCCCAGGCTGGAGTGCAGTGGCCGGATCTCAGCTCACTGCAAGCTCTGCCTCCCGGGTTCACGCCATTCTCCTGCCTCAGCCTCCAGAGTAGCTGGGACTACAGGCGCCCGCCACCTCGCCCGGCTAGTTTTTTGTATTTTTTAGTAGAGACGGGGTTTCACCGGGTTAGCCAGGATGGTCTCGATCTCCTGACCTTGTGATCCGCCCGTCTCGGCCTCCCAAAGTGCTGGGATTACAGGCTTGAGCCACCGCGCCCGGCCGCTAATTTTTATATTTTTAGTAGAGATGGAGTTTTGCCATGTTGGCCAGGCTGGTCTTGAACTCCTGACCTCAAGTGATCCGCCTGCCTCAGCCTCCCAAAGTGCTAGGATTACAGGACTGAGTCGCCATGCCGGCCTACTTATTTATTTAGACATAGGGTCTTGCTCTGTCACCCAGGCAGGAGTACAGTGACATACCTCACTGCAGCCTTGAACTCCTGAGCTTAAGCGATCCTCTCACCTCAGCCTCCTGAGTATCTGGGACTACAGACACGCACCGCAACCTCCCCCTCCTGGGTTCAAGCGATTCTCCTACCTCAGCCTCCCAAGTAGCTGGGATTACAGGCGCCTGCCCTCATGCCCAGCTAATTTTTGTATTTTTGTAGAGATGGGGTTTTGCCATGTTGGCCAGGCTGGTCTTGAACTCCTGACCTCAGGTGATGTACCTGCCTCAGCCTCCCAAAGTGCTAGGATTACAGGTGTGAGCCACCACGCCTAACCTGGGACCTGCATGTTAAATGGGGCCACTGGCAGCATTGTAGGGACTCCCGGTGGCCCGTGGGCATGTGGATTCAAGCAAGAATCCCCAGCAGATCCCAAAACCAGTGGGGGACCATTTGAGGAGGGAGTCAGTGATGTCCTCACCTTCCTCAACTAAGTGCTAGGGAAACCGAGGCACAGAGAGGGAACCCTGGTGATGTGTGCAGTCCCCTGCCCCCGCATTGTAGATTCCCCAGCCTCCCACCTTGCCCACCTACCTGGGACCCTGACGGGCCCATAGTGGCTCCTCCAGCTTCCACCGGACACCCTCAACCTGGTCCAGCCCAACCTGCCAGAGCCCCAGACAAGGCAGAAGTCCTGGGTTGGAGTCCTGCCTCTGCACCCTGCGTGCTGCCCTGTCTCCCTGAGCCCATTTGCCCCTCTGTAAAATGGGCACAGCGGGAGTTCCTGCCCAAAGGGCTTGGTGGCAATCCCATGAGCACAGAAAGGTGCTGACGGCTGTGTCCATGCAGGGGTACTCTCGAAAGGTCTGGGATTCTGTTGTTCCTTCTTGTCTGTGGGGACACCCAGGCTGGGAGAAGGGGGCCGCTCATCTGCCAGGCTGGGAGAGCTGGAGGGTAGACGGGAGGGTGGACCGGCCCCATCTCCCCGCCCCTTCTCTACTGGGCCGCCAGGGGGCGATCTTACAACGGAACAGGATCCGGGCATCTCCCTCTTCGCTGACCCCTCACTGTCCCTGAATAAGCCCATTCCCACCGCAGGGAGGGCCTCTGCACTGGCATTCCCTCCTCCTGGCTAACTGCTGTACCCCTCCCTAAGACCCCTCAGAGCCCCCGAACCCCTCCCAGCCCTCCCTAGCTTTCTTTTTCCTGAGCTGCCCCTCCTCACCGCCAGCCGGCGTCCTGCGACCTCAGCCAAGGGGCTAGGGGCGTCCGCAGGGGCGGGCGCTTGTCTTCCTCCTGGCGCTGGTTCCCTCTCCTGGGATAGAGGTGGGCAACTCAGGCAGCCGCGGGCGTAGCTCCAGTCACTCTCGGTCCGTCGCGCCGACCCTCGGCCCGGAATCGCCCCCTGCCCCAAGTAACGGGGTAAGGGCCTGGGCCGTGTGACCCTAGGGACGGTGCTGCCCCTCCCTGGGCCGCAACCTTGCGCCTGCCTGGCCCATGGGGGTTTTTGGACAGAAGCGGATCCCGAAGACGGTTGAGGAATGAGGAGAGGCATGGTGTGTGGGGAGGAGGTCTCTGGCATCAGTCACCCCACTTGGGTCACAGGTCGAAGTAACCTGCAGCGTTCGGTTTACTTTCCGATCTCTCCTGGGAGAGGGGAAGAATCAGACGACTGGGCGGGCAAGTGGCCTCGGTCCACCAGGACTCCGCCCCTCACCTGTCCCCGCCTTCTCTGGGACCTCTGCCTTTGATTCTAGATCCTTTGATTCTAGATCCTGACTCTGGCCCTACCCTGCATATGGCTACATCCCACTGGCGCTCTGGCCCCAACGTATCCTGGCCCTGCCCCCTCATCCCCCCACCCCCGGCCGCGGCCCCTCCCCTGCCCCGCTCCTCCACTCTAGCCCCCTGCTCTGGCTCTGAGCCTTCTCCACCTCAAGGGAAGCCATCAGGGTTACCTGGGACAGAGGGCGGGTCAGAAACTGGGGTTCTGGTCCTGGGGGGAGGATTGGCTGCTATCCCCAATCCCTAGACCGCCTCCCCAGGCCCTGGGCCAGTGGGGCTTAGTTCCAAAACCCTTTCAGGTTCCCCTCCAACCTCAAAGAATGGGCACAACCACACACACTCCCAGGGCCGCCAAGAAGCGTAGGACCTTGAAAATAGGAGTTCAGGGCTGGGCGTGGTGGCTCACCCCTGTAGCCCCAGCACTTTGGGAGACCCAGGCAGGTGGATCACTTGAGGTCAGGAGTTCGAGACCAGCTTGGGCAACACGGTGAAACCCCACCTCTACTAAAAATACGAAAATTAGCCAGGCATGGTGTCAGGCACCTGTAATCCCAGCTAATTGGGAGGCTGAGGCAGGAGAATTGCTTGAACCCGGGAGATGGAGGTTGCAGTGAGCCAAGATTGTGCCATTGCTCTACAGTCTAGGTGACAGAGCAAGACTGTGTCTCAAAAAAAAAAAAAAAGAAAGAAAGAAAGAAAAGAAAGAAGAAAGAAAAGAGAAAAAAAGGAAAAAGAAAATAGGAGTTCCGAGGCCCCTCACATGGGCATTCAAAGACTTTCCATACCCGAACCCTAGTAGACATTTCCAGATCCCCTGGACCATGCATTGGGAAGATTTAGAGGGCCCCAAACCCAGGTCATGGAGGTATGCTCAGGCCAAGTGAGGTGTGCAGTGGCCGCTTCAAGGCCCCCATATGCAGTTTCAATGTCCCCCACATACAGTTTCAAGGTCTCCCTCATATAGTTTCAAGATGAAAGTTTTGGCAGGGTGCAGTGTCTCACACCTGTAATCCCAGCACTTTGGGAGGCCGAGGCGGGCAGATCAATTGAGGTCAGGAGTTCAAGACCAGCCTGGCCATCATGGTGAAGCCCTGTCCCTACTAAAAATATAAAAAATAGCTGGACATAGTGGTGCCTGCCTGTAATCCCAGCTACTCAAGAGGCTGAGGCAGAAGAATCACTTGAACCCGGGAGGTGGAGGTTGCAGTGAGCTGAGATTGCACCAGAGCCAGAGTCTGTCTCAAAAAAAAAAAAAAAAAAAAAAAAGATGGAAGTTTCTGGGGTCCCTTCATCAGTGCTTGGCAAAGCCCTATACCCACTCCCTCGTGAACGTTTCTGTTCCCCTAGGACTCCAGGGGGGGCGTTTCAAGACTCAACAGACTAGGCCCTTTGATAAAGTTTGGAGGCGCCCACACTCTGGGGAGGAAATTGAGGCCCTGATTCGGATGCCTTGTCCTGGGTGGGGCGGGTAGTGATTGCTGAGGGAGGGGAGTTGAGGCTGCCTGGGACACCCCAGCTCAAGTCCCTGCCCCTCTCCTGTGTGTTACTGAGGGTGACGATTGCAGTTACAGAGCACCTAATCCATGCCAGCCTTGCAGTCGCCAATCCCTGAAGAGGCCATTGTTGGTTTATTCCCCAGCTGGGAAACAGGCTGTGAGGTTGAGTGAGGACAGGGCTTAGGTCTGACGCAAGAGACTAGGTTTTGCAGTCAGGAGTCTCTGTAATGACACAGGAGGGCCTCATCTAGCATCCCTGTGCCCTCCGAGGAGCCATGGAGGGTGTGTGAGCAGGGAAGTAACCAAAGCCAGCCTTAAGCTAGGGACACTGCAGCAGGCCCCACCATGGCCCAGGCTGCAGCTCTCCCTGTGGCCACCAGGTGTCGTCCCCGCCTGACAAACGAGGTTTCCCAGGCCCTTGTCCTGAAGCCAGTGGGGAACTGGCTCCTACTTCCAGAATCTGCCACCACATCTTCAGGACGTGAAAGAAACCCCCTGAGCTTCTGTTCCCCACCCCCTGCAAAGTGGGGCATTAACGGGATTAGCCTCACCGGGAGAGGTCAGTGAAGAGATGCAAGTGAGGTGCTCTGCACCCAGCAGGCGCTCAGTGGATGTGTGGGCCACCAGCCCTGCCTGCGGCGCAGGGCAGACGGACAGATGGATAACCCTGAGACATGGCTACAAGGTGAGGAACACATTTTGGGGTGAGATACTCGGGTCCATCTGGGACATGCTGAATCCTAGGGGACTGAGGGGACATCTGGAGATCCAGAAGGAGGTGGGACCCCGGGGGAAAGGAGGGAGCGCCCAGGCTGCACTGACCTCCCCTCTGTGTGGCCAAGGAAGCCAGAACTTCCCATAAAAAATCAGCCTAGTTACAGGCTTCCGGCTGCCTGGCATGACAGCTGGAAGGGAGTGAGCCCTACGTCTTCAGGGGTGTGCAAGTCGACAAGGGGTCTTCAGCAGTGGCTGGCCAGGCACTGGGCCAGGGGGCCACGCCAAGAGGCCTGATTCTCCAAGGACTCAGCAGGAGGTAAGTCACAGCCTGACCAGAGGGCACTGAGGATGGCACCGCCCAGCTGCTGGATTCCCCAGTCAGACAACATGTTCCAAAGCGTTAGAGAACGGACATTCCTCGGCTCTGGGCGCCCAGCAGGCCACTCCTGCCTGGTGAAACGTAAGCTGGGCCTGGCCCCGTGGGCTGCGTGTTTTTCCAGTGGCTTCTTCAGCCACGGCCTGACCACAACCCAGATTCCGTTGGGTCGGCCATTTCCAAGTGTTTGTGTTCAGCTGGGCCAGATGGCAGGCGGGGCTGAGGCCGGGGACCCAGGCCTCCCAGAAGGCCTGGCGAAGCACCCCCAGGCGCTCACTCCAGCATTCCTCTGCCTAGAAGCCCCCGCCCCATGAAAGCCACTCAGCAGCCAGATAACAAAGGACAGGGGATGATCTTGCTGAAAACTCCCAGGGGGATCTTGTAGTCCCGGAAGGAGGGGCCTTCCGGCCTGGCCAGGACTCCAGGTGCAAAGATGCAACTTTTGCCAAGGCAGACTTCTTTGAGCTGCACTATCCTGGCCTGCAAACTTTCGAGTCAGTTTGGGACCAGGTCAGCAGCCACAGTTGCACGTCAGTGACCAGGGCTGTGTGTGAACAGCTCTGCTTCCCTGTGGGCCCTGAGCAAGTGTCCCTCTCTCAGCCTCAGTTTTCTCAGCTGTAAAATGGGGATCATAATATAATTTGCCCTATGGGTTTTTGACAGGATCCAACCCAACACATGACAGGTGCTTCACAAAGCTGAGGTATCTTCTATCCCTCCTGGCTGAGTCAGTGCTGCCTCCCCCATCTGACTGGAAGCTCCCTGAGGGCAGAGGCTGGGTCCTTAAAAGGAGGTAGTGAATTGGGGTTTGTCTGTCTCCCTCCTCTGCTCAACATCCTCACAGGCAAAAGGTAAACTCCAAAACCACCATTCAAGACTTTTGGACATCTGAGCTTGGTTTGGTAAACTCCTATTCACCCTTCAAAGCCCAAGTCAAAATGCCCTCTCCTCCAGAAAGCCTTCCCCGGGCCCTCCTCTGGATTTTCCCAGCCCGGCCTTTGGGCTGGGCCAAACTTGACCCTGCAGGCTGGGGTATCTGTGACCAGTGCTGCCTCCCCATTCTGACTGGGTCTCTGTGGGGGTCAGTCCTGGGGCTGAGTTTGTGTCTGATGATGCACATCTGTATCCACAGGTCTGCATGTAGCCATCACATAGGTGCATGTGTGTGCCCACTGTGTGTGCATGGGTCCCTGTGCCGGGCCCCAGGATGGGCAGCCAGGGCCACCTCCCACCAGACAGTGCTGTCTTTATGAGGCCACAGTCAGGCTGGGATACTCTGGCTCGGCTGGGAGCTTATGCTTCCACCAACCCTCAGCCGGGAGGAACTGGGGTGGGAGCAGCCGGCCTCAGGCTCCATCGTGCTGGCCCCATGCCCTGAACACCACAGTTAAAGCTGCAGCTCCATCTGGGGCAAGGGGGGAGGCTGGGGCCCGGGGAAGGACTGAGTCCCGAGTGGGAGCCCCCGCCCCCGCCTCAGCGGCCCCGCCAGGCAGCCGTCAAGGACATACCTGAGGTTTGGCAGCCCCTGGCCTAGCCAGCCCCCTGGGCTGAGTCAGCAGGAAGGGATTCAGGACTTCCCTGGAGAAGTGGCTGGGACCTTGAGGCCTCCCGCCAAGTCCCCAGCCCCAGGGCCGAGCGACTCCCCAGGGCCCCGAGAGAGTGGGAGGTGCTGCCTGCGCTCGGCATGGCTTCGTGTGCCCGGTGGGGCTGAACTGTGGAGGGTCGTGGGGGGTTGAGATTGGCCCTGACTCGGGCCAGCCGGGAGTCTGGGGGTCAGGTGTGTCCCGATGTGTGGGGTGATGATGGGTGGGTCAAGGGGGCGCTGGGCACAGGTGCGCACAGGTATGCACAGGTGCAGCTGCAGGCACCGCTACCTGACCCTGAAGGGTGGGCCTTTCTCTGTGTTGAGGGTGCATCTGTCTGCCCGTGTGGCGGTGATGAGGGGGGACAGTGTCCAGCGTGTCCCATGGGTGTGGTGTGTCTGGCCTCGTGCTCTTTTCGAGTGCACTGCCTATGTTGCTGTCCTGAGGGTGACAGTGTCACCAATCAGGTGACAAGAAGATGGCTAGGAAGTATGAGAAGGAGGGAGTCATGCCCCTGACTACAGGGGACAGGGATGGGGCGTGATGAGGGCAGTGTGACCTCGAGACTGATGACAGGCGTGTCTGGTTCTGTGTGACACTCGCCCTGCCTCGGGTAGTGTTTGTTTCCAAACATCAGGGTCTGCTGATTCCCTGACGGCTGGGGACTCCTCCCTCCTGCCTGCCCTGACCCCCTCCACCCTAGGCCCAGGGGTCTAGCCTCAGCTACTGCCCTGAGGCATCGGGACATGGCATTCGCCTGGTCTGCTCTCACCCTGTGGCATCCTGCCTTCGTTTCCACCATTAAAGCACAAGCGCTTCCCCCACCTGACCAAAGCCAGGTCTCCCCGCCAGGCTGGCTCCAGTCTTTGGGGTCTAAGGCTGGGTCAGACCCAACTCCGAGGGCTGATGAGAGAGACAGACGGGGCCGGGGAAGTGGTGGGTTGCCACGCCAGGTCCACGAGGCCCCAGTGGAGGAGCCAGGGATGTTCGGCCAGGATGGGAGGCAGCTGGGGGAGAGAGGGCGCTGGGCTGCAGGGTTTGGACCCTGGAGGGGCCCCCAAGTGGGAGGGAGCAGATCCCAGTTCCATGAAAGAAGCATGTTTTAAGAAGCTGAGTCCTGCACCAGCTCCAGGGGAGTCTTTGTCACGAGATATTGTGTAACCCTCTCCTGCTTCAGCACCTCCCATAGCTCCCTATTGCTCACCAGAGAACTCAGGCTCCTTGCTCAGCATTCGAGCCCCTCCTCACCTTCCCTTTGTGTCTCCCTTCTACTGCTGCCCTCCGTGGGTCTCCCTCCTCCAGCCTTCACATTCACCTTTCCAGCACCCTGGAATGCCCTTCTTGCCTTGGCCACCCAGCAAACTCCTACACATCCTTCAAGACCCAGTGCTTATGTCCCCTTTTCCAGGCAACATTGCCCTTCCTCCAGCCCACAGTGTCCCCATTTGCTGTGTGACCCTGAGCAGATTCCTTCAGCTGTGGAATAGGGGTATCATCCTCTCTAAAAGCGTATTTTGGGGATCCCAAGGCAACAGATTTACACTAAATGCCCTTAAAGTGAATTAGGCTTTGCAGGGGCTGGCTAGGAGGGCTTACATTCAGTCAGTGCTCAGTATGTGTTCATTTTTATCTCCCTCCTCTTGGATTCTGTGGTTTTAAGACTCTTGTTTTAAACATTTTACTGTTCCAAGATTTTTTCCCCATCATGGTGCTAGGAATTTTAAGAACCCCTGGTTCTAAAATTATAAAAGTCTAAAATGTCGTGGGCGGGACCAAGGGCCTCTTTGTGGCCTGAGCTGACCCAGGTTGGCTGAAGCTGGGGGTCTCTTTGGGGGGGTCCCCTGCCCCCCACTTCCCCCAGACTGAGGGGGTGTGATCTGGCAACCCCAGTTCGGTTGAGGGGGGCGGACAATGGATTTACCAGGAGGCGAACCGTAGCCCAGGTTCCAGGAGGGAGGGGTGGGATTCCTGGCTCGAGGGCTGCAGCTGGGGGAGACAGGCAGCGTCAAGAGGCACATGGCTGTTGACTCAGGGCGATGGCTTCCTTCTCTTGGAGCCTCAGTTTCCTCATCTGGAAATTGTGGCCAAACGCTGCCCTCTTGCAGAGTTATCAGCAGGGATGGGAAAGAGCTGGACTGTAGCCCCCATGCCCTGCCCAGTTTTTGCTTCAGCCATGTCCTCCTCCTGAAATGCCCCTCCTGGCCCAGCCATGGCGGCTGGGGAGGGGACTTCAGGAGGATGCCCACCCTAGGGAAGGGGACAGGTCTGGGCCAGCTGCCTGCCCCACACTTGGCTGGCCACCCTAGCCTGGCAGCGTCAGAGGCCTCAACACTTTCTCAATGAAAGGTATTTGGCTGTGGAGCCTGACACCTCATCACCCTCTGCCTGGAAGCTGCAGCCAGCTTTGCCCGTGGCAAATGGGAGCACCCCCATTCCTGCCCCTCCCCGGGACCCCACCAGGCAGCCCTGAGCAGGGCTCTGCGGCAGGCAGGTTGGGAACCTAGTTTGCCTTGGGCGGGGGGCCTGCACCTCTGAGCCTGTCAGCTGGGGGTGTAGAGACAGTAAATTCTGGATAAATGTATGTACTTCCAACCCCTGCCAGCTCCCTCAGGGACCTCAAAGCATCTCCCCTCTCTTGCCTATCACAGCCTATCGAGGGTGAGGCTGGGGTGCCGATGTCTGGGGCTGCCCAAACCCAAACTCCAGCAGAGCCCTGGGGTCCACCTTCAGAGACCGGGGTGATGCCTCGCATTTTGAGCTTCTCCCCGTGCCTCCAGGCCCCCAAGTCCACCCTAGGGCAAAGGGAATGTTTCCCTGAGTGAAAGGGTGAGAGCTGCGGAGGTTCGGATTTGCCAAGACCTCAGCCGAAGGGGGGATGTGGCCAGTGGACAAGAGCCAGGGACCCCTCTGGGTGGAGCACTGGCCCCAGGGCATATTGGGGTCTGCACAGGTGAGCCTATCTCCTCCTAGAGAGAGAGGCTGTCTCAGGGCCCCTGAGGTTGCCAGCGCAGCAGAGCTCACACCTCTAAATGCTAGACAGCTGCACGATGGGATCAGGGGATTTGGGGAGGGGGGGGCCAGTGGATGGGTGGGAGATTGAAGAGGAAGTGGGCGGTTGCCCCCTAAGCTAAGGGATGCGCCACATACCCACTCCCTGGGGGGTGTCAGCCAGGGACAAGTCTCCCATCTCAGATGCCCCGGAGGCCACTCCAGTCTTGCCACATTGATGCCTTCGTCCCCAGGCCCTGGGGACTCACACACCTAGAGCTACAGGGGGCTCAAAGGTGCTGGGATTCATGCCAGACTTCAGTTTTTCTATCTGGACAGTGGGGGTGTGGTCAGAACAGCACCGGCCCCGTGGAGCTCCAGGAGGACACACGTGCACACAGACCGCCAGCCAGCTGTGATTCTGCCGCCTCCGGAACCAGGGTCCTGGCAAGGTCAGAAAGCCCTGGCCTCAGGCAGCCCCATCGCCACATGACCGATGTGTGGCCGGGGTTCAGGTGGGTGGGGCCCAGGGCGGGGCTGCTGTGGACTCGACTGAGGAGGTCCAGGGCGGCCTCGATCGCTGTTGCCTGCCCCAGAGACTCCCCTGCCAGGGCCCTTCCCTGCCCGCTGTAGCTCTGGGGCACATGGCCAGGCACAGCCAAGGAGGCCAGGCCAGAGCAGTGGCTGCTACTGTGTTCAGCGGTCACGGCCGCCTGGGCTTCTTGCCCCTGGTACCTGCGTGTGCCTCCGCGTGTTTCTGCCTGCAAAGGTATATCTGGGCCGGGCAGCCCCAGCCTCCATCCTTCCTCCCTGGAGCCTGACACCATGAGTTGGAAATAAAGCATTTTTAATTGAGCCCCCGGAGGGCGGGAATATCCACCCCAACGCCCCAGGCAGGTCTCTAAGCACCAAACATGTGAGAATTGTTCCCCTCAGCCCCAGAGCCTACCCCACATGGGAACCCCAAGAAGCTCCTTCCTCCTTTTCACTGGGCCTAGCCTGGACCCCGCACCCCCACTCACACCCGCAACCAGCTCCCCACGCTTTGTTTCAATAAATAACCCCAAAAACAAAACTCGGGGCAGGGGACCTGGTCTAGCGCTGAGCTCCAAATAGGCAGAGGGGACTTTGTGCCGAACGTCAGAACTCCCAAAGGTAGAAGATTGAAATCAGGGTCAAAATACACACGAAAAGTCAGAGACGGCTTCTGAGCTGGGGGAGCCGGTCCCTTCAGGCTAGAGTTGAACGTTGTCCCCGGGGTGCTGGCCCGAGAGTCACAGCAAACTCCATTCCATACCACACAGCAACAATCGCCTCCTTGGTGTTTCTACCATCAGATGCTCCGGGTTCTTGTCTGACTCTGAGTTCTGGACAGGGGAGGAGAAAGGAGGCCCAGACACCTGGGGAGGGGGCTGTCTGGAGAAGAAAGAGGGGCAAAACTTCCTGGGTCAGAGGAGTCTGGAGGGAGGCAGGAAAGCAAGACCCCAGGCCCAGGTCACTGCCGGACCCTGCCCCGGCGGGTGCGGAGGGGACCTGAGGCCCGGGCCCGTGCCTGCGCCACCTCGCTCATCTCCCTGCGGATGTCACCAAGTGCTGTCGCCGGGGACTCCAGCAGCCTCTGGAAGAGGCTGGGTCGTCCAGCCGGTGGCTCCCGGCACTGGAAGGTGACGGCTGTGCCAGCGTCAGCCTTCATCTCTCTGGAGAAGCCGTCAGAGGAACCATCAAAGCAGCGGCCAATGGCGATCTCCTTGGCCAGCCGTGGGCTCTGGTCAGTGACCGTGTAGACGCCATAGTTGTGGCCCAGAGGGTCTAGGGGGGCCAGCATGGAGAAGGCAGCTGGGTCCTCTGCGGGCACCGGCGGGGGGTGCCGGGCCAGGTAATCCCGAAGGAGCCCATTGACCGCCACGCGCCGGCAGCTGCCCTGGGGCATAATGGTCACCAGCGTCCTGTCCACCTGCCGCTGGTCGAACAGCATCCCACTGCACTTGAACTCCACGCAGGCTGCCGAGGTGCCCGGTCGCTCGGGGTCTCGCACGCTCCGGGCATCCCGAAGCCCATAGAGCTGGCCCCGGGTGCGTGGGTGGCTGCCCCCCGAGTTGTGGGAGCGGACCATGTACTCCTGGGGACCCTGGATCTTCACCTTGAGGAAGCAGGCCCGGAACTCCTGCGGGTTGGGCCACCAGGCCAGGAGATCGCCAGTCCAGGAGGCAGGCGTGCCCTCTCGGAAGGGCACCACGTTGTACTCATACTTGTCCGCCTCCACCCTGGCGAAGCGGAAGTGGCTGGCGGTCACCGGGGCCCCCTGGCATTCCCGCAGGCTGCGCCACGGGTACACAGGCCCATTGGCCTCGGTGGGGTCACCTGGCCTGGGCTTGGCAAGGTTGATTCGGAAGCCGTTGCGCTTGAAGGCGGGATCGTCGTGGTCCGTCCGACGGTACCCCAGCCTGTCCAGGTAGGGCTGGGTGACGCCCACGGTGGCCGGGAGTGGGCGGGGCAGGGAGGGGGCTGGCTCCAGCTCCTCGCCGCCCAGGGTGGCGGTGACCAGGGCGGTGTAGGCGTCTGGCCGGTCGGCGTCGCAGAAGGCGGGGAGGCAGGCACCATTGGGGCCGGTGACCGCGCTGTCGAAGCGGCCCCAGGCGCGGGGGTTGGCGGAGAAGCCAGGGGCGGGCTCCAGGTTGACCAGCGTGACCACCACTCCCTCCACCTGCTCGCTGGGGTTGAACTTGTCGTTGGCGTAGGCGCGCACCTTCACGAAGCAGCGGCGGCGCTCAGGCACGTCCAGGTTGAACAGGCGCCTCTCCCGGATCTCCACGTTGCCGACCAGGAAGATGCGCTCCTCGCGGCGCACCCGGGTACCCGAGGACCCCTCGCGCCGGAAGCCGCTCTCCTCCTCCCACAAGCCGGTCTCGGGGTTCAGCGACCACAGCTTGAGGGCCTCTACGTGGCCCGGCATGTGGATCTGGCTGGCAGCCACCCGCACGGCCACCGGCCCCACCTGCAGCTGCTCCGCGGAGCCCGGCGCACGGAGGTCCACGGAGAACATGCCGTAGGTGCGCAGCGGAGCCAGCTCGCCGTCGCTGTCCATGAAGCGCAGGTCACTGGGGGCGGATGCCGCCGAGGTGAGGTCTCGGGGGTCCACAAACGTCACCCTAGCCTCCACAGGCCCTGAGTAGGGTTTGCCGTCGGCTCTGTGGAAGGCTCCAGAAGGCAGGACCAGCTCGCCCAGGGGCGCCTCATCTTCCAGCTCGCCCAGGGGGATCGTGTTGCTCTGGCTGGCATCTAAAATGACCGGTGCTTTCTTCCGCATGGCCTTGACCTCGTGGTATACGCCGGCACCTCGAGGGTCAAAAGGCAAGACCCGGACAGCGTCCATGAACTCACCGCTGGGGTCCACAAAAGTCACCACCAGCCGCTGGGTAGAGGGCGGCACCTCAATGGTAAAGTCTCCCTGGTAGGCGGTGAAACCGATGGGCTCCTGGCCCAGCAGAATCCTGGCGAAGCGCAGCGGCTCCCCGGAGTCGGCAGCCACAACACGGCCCCGGACCAGCCCCCGAGGGGGCAGACACTTCTGGCAGCCACACTCTGCCACCACCTTCACCGGGAGGACATAGCCAGGGCAGTGGATCTCCCTTCTCTCCAGACGGCGCACAGAGCAGCAGCGGGAGCTGGTGTCCCCGCAGCGGGGGCCGGAGCCTGCCAGGCTGGGGCAGTGGGTGTCTGGGCAGAGGCCCACATCCAGGTAGGCAGGGCCACTGCCTGGCTGACCACAGTCCTCAGGGAGCTTGATCAGGTACTCTTGGGGCCGGGGGTCGCAGGCTGGCTGGCCTGGGGCTGGGGACCAAGAAAACATACAGGTCAGGGCAGGGAGGAGGACTTCATGGAGGCCAAGGCTGGGGGCTCTGTCTGTGGTCAAGGACTCAACCTAAGGGATATGGGTCTGCCCAGGGTAAAGACGGAAGGCTGGCGCTCAGAGTGGTATGGGGGCTCAGTGGAGGCCTACGATTGGATCGGTCTGAAGTGGGGACTCCATTTGGGGTTGAGCTTAGCTATAGTCCGGGCTCTGTTTGGGTGAAGGCTTGCTCAGGGATGTGGCCAAGGACACTCACCAAGTACAGTGAGCCAGGCAGTGCCCGAGCGCACAGCACCCGCCTCGTTCCATGCCTTGCAGTGGTAGATGCCAGCCTGGTCTGGATGCAGCCCCTGGAGCTCCAGGTGGGCCCCGTACCTGTGCGCTCGCCTGTCCAGCAGGGTCCCATTGTGGAACCTGGGTGGCAGGTGAGTGACACCATAGGGCTTAGTGGGAGAGGCTGTGTCGGCCCCCAGTCTGCAGGCGCGGCTGGGGATCTGCAGAGAGGCTTTGCCAAAGTCAGCCTCCTCCCCAGCGAGACTGGCCCCATTCAACCTCCTTGGTAGTCCCTCTCCCAACCAATTCATTCCCTGTTAACGCTTTCCCCACTCTCCAGATGGGAAACCACATAACATCATGAAATTGAATCCAACTCCAAAGCCAGAGAAGATGCCCCTGAGCCCAGGGGGAGTGCTCACCAGGAGTATTTCTTGGGCATTGGGGTCCCGGAGGCCTTGCAACAGAAGGTCACATTCTGGCCAGCCTCTCGCACTCGGGACTCAGGGTGTTTCACCAGGTATGGCTTCTCTGGGGTCAAAGGTGGCAAAGATCAGAGCTTCTCCCACCGACCCTTCCCAGGCACAAGGTCCCCATCCTCTCCTTTCTCCCAGAAATGCCCAGACTCACTCTGCGCCTTCACCAATGACTGTGTCACATCTTATTTCTTCCTCCCTTGACTTTGAGTGCTAGAACTTCCTCCCCAGATCCTCAGCCCCTTCATGCCCCATGTTGTAAGGGTGCTTACCTAACTTTTTTTTTTTTTTTTTTTTTTTTTTGAGACGGAGTGTGGCTCTGTCGCCTGGGCTGGAGTGCAGTGGCCGGATCTCAGCTCACTGCAAGCTCCGCCTCCCGGGTTTACGCCATTCTCCTGCCTCAGCCTCCCGAGTAGCTGGGACTACAGGCGCCCGCCACCTCGCCCGGCTAGTTTTTTGTATTTTTTAGTAGAGACGGGGTTTCACCGTGTTAGCCAGGATGGTCTCGATCTTCTGACCTCGTGATCCGCCCGTCTCGGCCTCCCAAAGTGCTAGGATTACAGGCTTGAGCCACCGCGCCCGGCGCTTACCTAACTTATCAAGGATGATGGTAACCACAGAGATGGATCCGTTAGCCTGGGCCTGGGCCTCCCCTGCAGAGAAGCCATCCATCTGGGCCCTGATATTGGCATGACTGTCAGCACAGACACCAAGCACCCGGAAGGTTCCGTGAGCATCACTGGTGGCCACGGTGCCAGGCTGGTCTCGCAGGGAGATCCTGGCTCCTGGCAGTGGTTGCCCAGATCGGGTGACCACCGAGCCCAGGAGGATGTGGTCCGGGCACTCACAGGTGTCAAGGCCGCACCCTGGGGGGATATGGAGAGGCAGCAGGGCAGAGAAGCCTCCACAATCCCTCCTGAGGAGGGCTTTCCACTCAGTCACTCAACAAATATGTCTGGGGCCCTCCTATAAGGTGCCTCTCAGAGGCCTCAGCATGGCCCTGCTTGGAGCAGTCCCTGGTGTGAGGGGGTGATGGGCTGAGTGGTCAGGGGTGGGCCAGGGGGTAGGAACTGGGACCCAGAGAGGTAGGGAAGAGGTCCTATAGGAGGGGACAGGAGAGGTGAGTCTCAAAATATGGCACAGACCTTTCCAGCAGAAGAGAAAATGTCTGGACAGGGGCTGGGGGCCCAGCAAGGGGCTGGATCTTGGGCTGAGAACAACTGCCCCCCTTCCCAATCCTGCGGTTTCTCCATAAAACGGAAAATTCCACTGGAAACTTCAGGGCACAGGCGCCGGGAGGGCAGAGCCAGGCGCGATGGGGTGGGGACCCCAACGCCCCATTGGCCACCATGTGCCCCCACCCTGTGACGGGCTCCCCGGAGCAGCCTCCAGGCCGTGTTTGTGGAGCCCAGGCGCTAGCGGAATTTCCAGTCTCCTCCTGGCTTGCCCGGTGTCTGGCCCTGTGAGGGCCTAGGCATCATGTCTGCCAGGCTGTGAGCGGGTGTCTGTGTGGGCGTGGGGAACCAGGAGGGGCTGCAAATGCCACGCACGTGTGCACCCTGAGTGCATGAACTGATTTCTGTTCCCCCACGGAGACATCCGTACAGTCTGGAATGCACACAGGGGAAGCACCCCCTATCTGCCCATGTCTGCCTGCACAAGAGCCCCCTGGCATCCACCTGTCCAGATGTGCATAGTTACCAGTGCTCCTTGGGCCCAGGAAGGAAGGAAGGGCGGGTCTCCACCTGGCTCCAGAGTTTGGGTCCACTAGGCTCCGCCCCTGCACCAGGCCCCGCCCTTCACAGCCCCGTCCCATGAGGCCCCGCCCCCAACTAGCTCCTCCCCTCTAGGCATCGATCATGAGAGGCACTGCCTCTCTACATCCAGGTCCCGCCTCTAACTCCACCCTCTCCCCCAGGCTCAGCCCCTAACCTCCCCTCCCTCCCCTTTGTACGGGGCCCCTGCCTCCAGACCCCGCCCCTCCTACCTGGACATCGAGGCCGCACGCACCTCTGCGCCTCCAGAGGACGCCCGGGACACGCATCCCCAGCGGGGCTTGGGCAGTGGCGGCGGCGCAGGCGACGGCTTGGCCCACAGCTCCCCGAGCAGGGACCCCACGGGCCCCACGCGCCCCACGAGGCCTCTGCGGAAGGCAGGGACAGAGATCAGGCGGCCGCCCTCCCCAGGAACCGCGCCTCCGGGTAACCTGGGACTAAAGGACCCTTCTTCCCCATGGCAGATCTGCCATCGCCCCCACCCATGCTCCCCTAAGCGCGCCTGTCGAAAACATAGTTTAGGTGCCGACCCACCTCCCCACCCCGGCATAAGGTCCCGGGGGTCAGTCCTGCTCTTCTCCCTGCATCCTGCACACATTTGGGCTCAGGGCACGCCACAGAACTAAGCTCTTACAGATGCGCAAACGAGGGCAGCGGGAGGGAGATGCGTTCCAGGGGGCTGGACATGGGTCCTGACCCGCTGGGCCTCCTGACGGTGCACCTGAGCCCCGCGCTGTTCCCAGCACCTCTCTTCAAAAGCCCCGCCCTCCCTGGCTCCGCCCCCTCACGTGGCTCTACACCCAAGGGTCCCCCGGCTCTTCCTAGCCACGCCCATACCCCCACGGTCCTGCCCCTCCCAGCCCCACCCACCCACAACGCTTCCCGGTGGTTGGCAGCCCCGCCCATTCCAAGCCCCGCCCCCATCATCCAGCCCCGCCCTCACCTAGTGGGCAGCGGAAGCGCACGTGGTAGTTAGAGCAGCGGCGGCCACGCGGTTGCTCGCGGTTGAGGCACCAGAAGCCCCGCGTGGGGTTCAAGTGCACGCGCTCGCCGACGGTGGACGGCAGGGCCCAGTCCGTGGTGCGTGCTTCCAGCGCCAGCGGCCGCGGGCACACGCGCGCTGGCCCGTAGTAGAAGCGGATGGCGGCCAGGCTCTCGAAGTCACCGTCGCCTCCGGGGTGGTCCACGTTGAACCAGGACGTCCACTCGCTGGCCTCTGCGGGCACCGCACGCGCTGGGACCGGGGCGGCGGCCTGTAGGCCCCCATGCGTGCGTGCAAAGGCCTTACCTGCTGTCTCAGCCCCCTCCCCCGGTGGGCACGGGCTAGTCGAGCGCGCCCACGACCCGAGCCAGCTGCCTGAAACAGGTGCAGGGCAGACTGGGTTCCCCGCGCCCCCAGTTCTGCCGCCCAGGGCCTGACCTGGTCCATCCCGGAGCGCTGAGCTCTTGCCTCTGTCTGACCGGCCTCTCACTTAGATCTTGAACTTGGGGCATCACCTCCAGGGGCTGTCATGTCCAGGGACCAGGACGGCACCGGTCCCTTCGCCCAGTGTGTGCCCTCTCCTCACACGACCCCAGTAGCCCAAGCCCCCCAACAAGCCCGCAGCAGAGACGGGGCTCTGAGGCAAGCTAACTCACCTTCCCAGTCCTCCAGGGCTGGTGAGGGCTGGCCGGGGTACACGGACCGTCTTTCCAGGCCCAATGCAGTCGCCGTGGGCTCCTCGGTGGGGGTGGTGTCTGTGGGTGAGGAGTGGGGAGAAGGAAGCATGCTGCTACTGATGGGGACCGCTGGGAGCCTCCTTTTGGGCAAGGTGCAGCCATGATCATCCCCTTTTTTTTTCTTTTTTCTTTTCTTTTTTTTTTTTTTTTTTTTTTTTTTGAGACAGAATCTCCCTCTCTCAACCAGGCTGGAGTGCAGTGGCACGATCTCGGCTCACTGCAGCCTCTGCCTCCTGGGTTCAAGTGATTCTCATGCCTCAGCCTCCTGAGTAGCTGGGATTACAGGCACTCGCCACCACGCCCTGCTAATTTTTATATTTTTAGTAGAGATGGGGTTTCACCATGTTGGCCGGGTTGGTCTTGAACTCCTGACCTCAGGTAATCCGCCTGCCTCGGCCTCCCAAAGTGCTGCGATTACAGGCGTGAGCCACCGCACCCGGCCCATGATCCCCATTTTAACAGGAGGGAAAACTGAGCCTCTGAAAGGCCAGAACCCCCGAGGGCTGCCACACACTCTCTACCATGCTGCCCACGACCACCACCAGGCTCCCAAAGCCAAGTACCTCTCTCTGACCTAGCCCCAACCCCCCGGCTGGGGAAGTCCAAGTACCATCCAGTTCCCCTAGGCCGAAGTCTCCCTCCCACTGTGTTCAGCTGCCCCGAGTTCAGCCGGCTGTGCCTCTGCCCTCAGGCTGGGCTCCCCCTCATCAAGATAGACTGCTGGAAGTCCCTCCCTTAGTCTATCTTCCATCCCTGTACTAGAGTCCAAGCTGCTGGTCAGAAGTCCTTGGAATCTAGACTGGCTTCTCCAAGATAGGAGCTATCTAAGATACTCCCGGCAGAGTGATGAGGTCAGACAAGCCCCTTCCTTCTGGGCGCCTCAGTCTCCTCACTTGAGAAGTCGGCCCGCCCCCCGCCCCACTGAGTGTTCCAGGGATGGGCATTTCTTTCTCCAGCGGTTGGAGTGAGTGGGTGTGTGGGAGTTAGGTAGGAGGGGCCAGTTCCGACCCCTTCGGTCCAGGGTGGGAGAGTCCAGACCCCGGGAGGAACTCTAGGTTCTTATCCACACTCCCGGCTTAGCCAAGGAAGAGAATGGATGAGGCCCGCTCGGCGCCCCAGGTGATCGCGGGGATCCGACTGGTGAAGGGGACCCAGTCCCCGGGGAAGCGCGTGGGTCCCTGGATTCTCTCCCCGAGTGCGGCTTCACGCAAGGCCGGCTGCCAGGCCTTCGGGAGCTTCAGGGGCTGGGCGCGGGGGCTGGAGGCGCCTCACCTCGGGCCCCCGCCAGGTGCGCGGCGACGACACAGAGACAGAGTAGTGGCAGCAGCGACGCCATGGCCCGAGCAGAGCGTCCGAGGGAGGGTCCGGGCTCCGCGGTGTGCTCGGGTCCAACTCCGGCGGGTCTGGCGGCCGCTGGGACTGAGGATGGGGGCGGGAGGCGACCGCAGATCCCGCCCAGGCCACGCCCTATTCAGGCCACGCCCCCTGGCCCTGGGTGACCAGCGCTCGAGCAACCCCTCTGGGTCGCCCCCGTCGGTGCGTCCGGCTGTGCCTCCGCCCTCAGGCTGGCCTGGGTTCCCCCTGGCCCGCTGGAACTCCCTCCCCGAGCCCACTCCGTCCTCCAAGCTGCATCCTAAGCTGCCTGAGGGAAGTGCCACTTGGAATCCAGCCTCAAGCTGCTCGGACACGCTTTAGGTGGCTGGAAGTCCTCCCTCGCGTCTGACTTCGATCCTATAGGATTTAGGCCACCCCAGGCATTCTGGGAGTCCCACCCTGAATCTACCCTCCATTCTTCTGGCTCGAGTTTTCCTCGTTTTCTTTTTTTTTTTTTTTTTTTTGAGACGGAGTCTCGCTCTGTCACCCAGGCTGGACTGCAGTGGCCGGATCTCAGCTCACTGCAAGCTCCGCCTCCCGGGTTCACGCCATTCTCCGGCCTCAGCCTCCCGAGTAGCTGGGACTACAGGCGCCCGCCACCTCGCCCGGCTAGTTTTTTGTATTTCTTAATAGAGACGGGGTTTCACCATGTTAGCCAGGATGGTCTCGATCTCCTGACCTCGTGATCCGCCCGTCTCGGCCTCCCAAAGTGCTGGGATTACAGGCTTGAGCCACCGCGCCCGGCCCTCCTCGTTTTCTTTTAATTTGTAGAGTCAGGGTCTCGCTATGTTGCCCAGGCTGGTCTCAAACTCCTGTCCTTAAGCGATCCTCCAGCCTCAGCCTCCCAAAGTGCTGGGATTACAGACCACCGCCCCCAGCCCTAGCTCAAGTTTTCTAGGAGGCCAGCGGGAAGTCCCACTCCACCGCCCTTCTCCATGCTCCCCGCCTTGGATCACCCAGGGATCGCGTGAAGTCCCTCTTCGAGTGTGCCCACCCCCCGCGGCGGGCCGGTGCACAAAGGAGGCGGAGGCGAGGCGGTGGTGGTGGGAGGGCTGTTTATTGGCGCGGGTCCCAGCGGTGTGGGCGCGGGTGGCGGTCACAGTGCCGCGACGCAGTCGGTGCCTGTGTATCCTGGCAGGCGCAGGGCGAACTTGCGGCGCACGTCGTCGGGCACGAACCTGCCGGCCACGAAGTGGTGGCGCCCAGAGAAGCGGCCGGCGCAGCGCTTGGGCGCGGCGAGAGACACCAGCACGTCAGGCCGCAGCCCGTCCTCCGCATCGCTGCCGGTCTCTGCGTCCCAGCCTGAAGGAGGAGGGTCCGAGGGGATTGGGAACTGGGAGGGTGGCCCGCCCTCAGCCTAGAGTCCATCCTGGCCCTGCCTCTCCTCCTCTCCCCTCCAACACTGAGCCTCTGCTCTCAGACCAGAGTCCTGCTGCCCCACCCCTCCACCTCCCCTCCCCCATCAGACCCAGCCTCTTCTCTCTGACACGTAGGTGAGACTTGTCTCCCCCTAGAACTCTGCCTCCGCCCTCAGACAAG
The DNA here is from genome assembly GCF_003255815.1 of Theropithecus gelada. Taxonomy (NCBI): domain Eukaryota; kingdom Metazoa; phylum Chordata; class Mammalia; order Primates; family Cercopithecidae; genus Theropithecus; species Theropithecus gelada. The sequence goes on along the minus strand of NC_037687.1, from coordinate 19,168,941 downwards.
TCTCTCCCAGTCTTTGGAGGTGTTTCCCTCCAAATCAGACCAGAGCTTCTGCACTCAGACTTTTCTGCTTCTGCTCCCATCCTACCATTCAATCGCCCTCCTCCATCTGACCCAGCCTCTGTCTTCAGACACCATTTCCACCTGCTGCCCTTTCCCATGAGAACCATGCCTCTGCCTTCTGCCCTGGTACCTGTCCCCACAACTCTCTCGGCATCAACTTGCAGCCTCTCCACTTTACAGCCTCTTTCCTCCCAGACCTCCCACCCAGACCTCCCAGCCAGACCTCCCAGCCTCTCCCCGTGACTAGATATCCATCCTCTACTCAGACCACAAACTGGCCTCCAGCCTCAGGCAAGCCTCTGACGTCGGACTTGTCTCCTTGCCCCAAGTTCTTGCCTCTAACAGGACATGTCCTCCTCCCCACCTGACTTGAGCTCACTTGATTAGAAACTCCTCCATCTGACCGAAGGTCCCTACCCTCACTCCCAGATTGGTACCCTCACCAGCAGATTAGACATTACCTTTATTTGTTTATTAATTTATTTATTTTTTTGAGACAGAGTCTCACTCTGTCGCCCAGGCTGGAGTGCAGTGGCCGGATCTCAGCTCACGGCAAGCTCCGCCTCCCAGGTTCACGCCATTCTCCTGCCTCAGCCTCCCGAGTAGCTGGGATTATGGACGCCTGCCACCTCGCCCGCTAGTTTTTTGTATTTTTTAGTAGAGACGGGGTTTCACCGTGTTAGCCAGGATGGTCTCGATTTCCTGACCTCGTGATCCACCCATCTCGGCCTCCCAAAGTGCTGGGATTACAGGCTTGAGCCACCGCGCCCGGCTTTCTTTCTTTCTTTTTTTTTTTTTTTTGAGAGGGAGTCTCACTCTATTGTCCAGGCTGGAGTACAGTGGCATGATCTCAGCTCACTGCAACCCCCGCCTCCCGGGTTCAAGCAATTCTCCCATCTCAGCCTCCCAAGTAGCTGGGACTACAGGCGCATGCCCCCACACCTGGGTAATTTTTGTATTTTTAGTAGAGATGGAGTTTCACCATATTGGCCTGGCTGGTCTCGAACTCCTGGACTTATGATCTGCCCACCTCGGCCTCCCACAGTGTTAGGATTACAGGAGTGAGCCACCACGCCCAGCCTGTTTGTTTTTAAGATACAGTCTCACTCTGTTGCTCAGGCTGGAGTGCAGTGGCACGATCTCAGCTCACTGCAACCTCTGCCTCCCGGGTTCAAGCGATTCTCCTGCCTCAGCCTCCCAAGTAGCTAGGACGACAGGCGTGCACCACTACACCCAGCAAATGTTTATATTTTGTAGAGACTGGGTTTCGCCATGTTGGCCAGGCTGGTCTGGATCTCCTGACCTCAGGTGACCTGCCCACCTCAACCTCCCAAAGTGCTAGGATTACAGGCCTGAGCCCTGTGCCTAGCCTCCATCACCTCTTGAATGAGCCTCCACTTTCAGCCTAGGAGCCTTGCCTTCTCTCCTATCTCTGACTTGATTCTGGGGCCACTCACCAGAAGCCACTGGATTCTCCCTCAGACTTTAATCCTTCTCTGACCATAGCCACCACCCTCAGACTAGAGATTCCTAACCATCCCCTCTGACCTGACAGAGCCACCCTCTCTGTCCTAGGCTGAGCCTGCAGCCTCCCCGCTCAGATCAGACAGCACACCTCCTCCCTTGGTGCCCCTGCTCTGCGGCACCCTGCTGGGATGTCCCTGGGATCCCGAGAGCCAGGGGACATCCCCCGGAGTCCAGCCACCCCCACGGAGGGTCCGGCTGGCCAGCGGCTGTTTGTTCCGTCTGCCTGTCGCCTAATGGTTCCAACAGGCGTGGGGCGGCGGCCAGGGCGGGCGCGGCCTTTGCCGAGTGAGCTCACGTCTGCCCAGGAGACTGGGCCAGGGGTGGGCAGAGGGCATGTGGGCTGGGCACTGGGGTGGGGGAAGGAGGAGACCTGGGGTCACCTGGGGTGGCAGCCTCGATCTTCCCCACCTGAGGGATGGGTGTGACCCTTAGCCTCAGCCAAGTGTGGGTCCATCCAAGCTGGGGAGACTGAGGTTCAGACAGGCAGGGTCGGCCAGGAGCTGGGGCACGGGGGACTCCACCCAAGCCCTCCAGGCCCCATTGTGCCCCCCTCTGCCCGGCATGCCTGAGGGGATGTCCAGGCTCACGAGGGGGATAGACAGCAGCTTGAGCGTGGCCAGCGCGCGAGTGCAGGGGCCCCCGACCTCGCCCGGCTCCACGCCGGGGCCCAGCACGGCGTCCACCACCAGCCCGTAGGCTTCGTTAATGAGCTGCACCTGGGGATGGCAGGCAGGGTCAGGGCGGCTCGGGGCCACGGCACACCATGTCCCCCGCACTTGCCTCCCAGCGCTGACCTCAGTGGGCAGGTAGCTCAGGAAGGGGATGTCCATCTTCTCACACTGGGTGGTCAGGTCCCGATGCAGCAGGTCCAGCGAGCGCATGGGGTAGAAGATGGTGGGTTCGTACTCCTGGGGGTGGAGGAAGAGGGAGTCAGGGCTGCAGGCCCTCCCAGGCTTCCCTGACCTGGTCACCAGTACCAGACCCTACCTGGGACAAGCACTGGGCATACTCTACAACCTGGCCCTGCGTCGATGTCCCGCTGGGACGCTATCAAAAGAAGGCAGTGATTTCTGCAGGGGCAGGGACTCTGGGAGGTCGAAGGGGTCCTTGCTACTTACAAACACCCGCAGGTGACGGGCACAGACCAGCCCCACTGCCCCGTTCTGTTCCGGGCCACACACGACCAGCACCGTCCTCTGCTTCCGGGAGAGAGCGGGCAACGGGAACGCCTGGTGGAGGGGGGGCACAGCAAAGGCACAGGCACAGTCCAGATTCCTCCTTGCCTGGAGAGGAAACTGAGGCCCAGAGTAGAGGAAGGGATGGGGCTTGGGCCTGGAGGCAGTGGGATAGGATAGGAGGTAAGGTGTTCTGGATGAGGGGCTGGGCCTCTTGGGGCCTCAGTTTCCCCATCGGAGATGCAGACGCCCGGTTGGTCTCAGGCTCTGCCAGGTCGGTGCAGGAAAAACGTGCGTCCGGCCACTACCCGTCACCAGGAGTGCGGTTTGTTTATTCTCCGCCTGAGCTGCAGACATTCTTCCACCTTTCTCACCGCGGGCCTGCCCCCGCCCATGTTTCCAGACCTCAGCCCCTCCCGGAGGCCCCAGAATAGGGGAGCCCAACCTTACCCATGATGCCCTGGGGCCTGTCTCTCTCTGGCTGTTTCTGTGTCTCTGTGTATCTCTCAGACTCTCCGTGTCTCTGTCTCCCTATATGTCTCTGGCTCTCTTCATGTCTCTCTCCCCACCTGTCTGGCTGTTTCTGTATCTCTCAGACTCTCTGTGTCTCTGTCTGTCTCTGTCTGTCTCCATCTGTCTCTAGCCATCTCTGTCTGCATCTCTCAGACTCTGTGTCTCTCTGTATGTCTCTGACTCTCTGTCTCTGTCTCTCTCCATTTGTCTCTGGCTGTCTCTGTATCTCTCTGTATCTGTCTCTCTCTGTCTCTGTATCTCTGTCTCTCTCCATCTGTCTCTGGCCATCTCTGTGTCTCTCTGTATCTCTCAGACTCTGTCTCTGTTTGGCTGTCTTTCTCTCTGTATCTCTCACCAACAAGTCTCCCTGTCTCTGTGTCTCTGTCTCCATCTCTGGGGCTCCATGTCTCTGGTTGTCTCTGTGGCATGTATGCATCTCTAACACAGGCATTTCGGCCCCAGCCCTGCTCTGACTCTGTGTGGCCCCAGCCCCTTCTCCTCTCCCAGCCTCAGTTTGGCCTTTATCAAATGCGATGACAGTGCCACCGGCTGACAGGCACACTGGGTGTCTCCTGAGCCCAGCTGTACTTTAAGCTCCAACACAGACGGCAGATTATTCCCCATTCAAGTCTCCTCCCCAAGGGCTTAGCACAGTCCTGACCTGCCATGAACATGCCTGTGACTCCAGTCACGCCAGGCCCACAGCCCAAGACCCAAGACGGACTGAGGGGCTCCTGGACAGACAAGAGGCTTTCAGTGCAAAAACCCGGTGGCTGGCCACTGAGCGCCAGGGGAGCGGTGACTACCTGGGTTTCTTTCTGGGGTTTTGATTTTCCTTCTTTGGGCGCCTCACCTGGGATCTATTTCATTTGGAAATACAAACATTTAAGTCTACATGAAGAAAAACCCTGAGTTTTTAAAAAGTATACCGTGGCAATAAGAAGAAAAAGAGGAAGAGGAGGGAGGAGGGGGAGAATGGGGAGGAGGAGGAGGAGGGGTAGGAGGTAGGGAAAGTGGGAAGGAGGAAGCAGAACAGGAGGGGGAGGAGGAGGGAGAGGAAGGAGAAAGGAGAGGAGAAAGGGGTGGAAGGGGAGGAGGAGGGAGAGAGAAAGGAGGAGGAGGAGGAGGGCGAGAGGCGGCGGCAGGAGGAGGAGGAAGGAGGAGAAAGGCGAGGGGGATGAGGATGGTGGCGGGGAAGAGGAGGCAGTCAGGCTAGAGCCTTCTGTGTGGGTTCGTTTTCTGAGGCATTCGCGTTTAGGGACTGACTCATCAGTACCATTTATTATCCTGTCGCAGAGGAGGAAACTGAGGCCCAGCACGGCTGGCTGCACGGTGAAGCACTCCATAGTATGATTATTGCTATCACCCTTGTGTCATCCTCCTGGCCCCTTGAGGTGTGAGGGTTTACTCCAGAGCCAGACACACCCAGGTTGCAGCTCTGCTTCCATCCCCCTGTGACCCAGGGCAGGCCCCTCGCCACCTGAGCTTCAGTTTCCCCACCTGCAGAACGGGGTTGTTTAGGGGTGTTCAGATTGCAGGAGCAGATGTCCCTGGTGCCCAAGACCCAGGAGGTGGCAGAAGCAGGCGGGCCACATGTGCAGGAGGGGTCTGCACTTCCAGGGTCGCGGCACTGTCCCTGCAATAACCTCTGCTCTGGCTTTCTCTGATACCAGGGGTCTCAGATCCCCGTCTGGCCTGTACCAGCCATGAGCCTCTCTGGGCCTCAGTTTACCCATCAGACTGGAGTAGGCCCAAGCAAAAAGGGGGTTCTTGAGGGCTGGACCACTCTGGTCGCTGGAGTCATGCAGCTCAGGAGAGTTGGCCGTCTGGTTGGGGTCAGGGTTGGGGGTCAGGGGTCAGGTACCTTGGTCACAGCCACAGCACTAGCATGACCGCACAGCTCCACGAGCTGCTGCCGCCCAAAGCGATAATCCTCCAGCAGCTCCCGCTCCAGGGCGGCTGCCTCCGCGGTGCTGGGGACAGAGTGGGATGGGACACTCAGAGACACACACAGAGCCTCAGATGGAGCCAGAAATGTTCCGCCAAGCTTCTAAACCCGGTCCCAAAGCCACCCTCCCAACCTGTACCCCCGAGTAGCGTCTGCAGCCTTGAGCTGGGGATGCCCTCAGTTTCACCGTACGACACGCGGGTTGAATCGAGGCCTGGCGGGCTGCGGTGTGGGAGCCAAAGCCCTAGGCGCGGGCGCCCTCTGGTGGCAGAAGATGCGCTGGCCGCGCGCGTTGGTTCTACTGCTCCAAACCGTGGGACAACGGAACCGGATCTAGACGTCCCCAGCTCCCAAGGCGGAAGGAACCAAGGGGAATGGAACATGAAGGACTTCGATGGGGGCGATGGGCTGATTTCAGGCAGTGGGAGCCACTGAACAAGCTTCAGGACGCTGGAAGGGGCGGACAGGACGGGGGGCATCTGGCGTCCATGGGTTTTTAAGGCTGCAGAGTTTGATGGCACAATCAGCGGGGTGGCCTTGGGGCCTGGGGCTATGAGGCCCTTTGGTGACCGATTTTCAGGGGCAGTGACATAATCAGATTATCTGTGGTCAGGCCGGGTGCGGTGCCTCACATCTGTAATCCCAGCACTACAGGAGGATGAGGCAGGTGGATCACTTGAGGTCAGGAATTCCAGCCCAAGGTGGTGAAACCCTGTCTCTACTAAAAATACAAAAATTAGCCGGGCGTGGTGGCGGGCGCCTGTAGTCCCAGCTACTCGGGAGGCTGAGGCAGGAGAATCGCTTGAACCTGGGAGGCAGAGGTTGCAGTGAGCCGAGATCATGCCACTGCACTCCAGCCTGGGCAATGGAGGGAGACTCTGTCTCAAACAAAACAAAACAAAACAAACAAAACGGGCTGGGCCAGGCATGGCTCACGCCTGTAATCCCAGCACTTTGGGAGGCCAAGGCAGGCAGATCAGGAGGTCAGGAGATCAAGACCATCCTGGCTAACACGGTGAAACCCCATCTCTACTAAAAATACAAAAAATGAGCCAGGTATGGTGGTGGGAGCCTGTTAGCACCAGCTACTCAGGAGGCTGAGGCAGGATAATCGCTTGAACCCGGGAGGCGGAGGTTGCAGTGAGCCGAGATCGTGCCACTGCACTCCAGCCCAGGCGACTGAGTGAGACTGTCTCCAAAAAAAAAAAAAAGGTTATTTGTTGCCAGAGAAATGGGGCCACTTAGCTTGAGGCGAAGCTCTGTCATCCACTTCACTGAGTGATTGGGGTCCATCTCCACCTCTCGGAGCAAAACTGAATATTAGGGTGACCTACATAATTGGTGGGGCTAGGCAGGGCGTGGTGATGGACACCTGTAATCCCAGTGACCCAGGAGGCTGAGGCAGGAGGATCACTTGAATCTGGGAGGTGGAGGCTGCAGTGAGCTATGATCACGCCACTGCGCTCTACCCTGGGCGACAGAACAAGACCTTGTCTCTAAAATAATAATAAAAAACACAAACATAAACAATAAAAAGAGCCAGGCCTAGAAAAGTTGGAAAAACAACTAATGATTCAGAGAAGCCGAGTGGCTTGCCCAGGGTCATGCAGGAAGCAAGTCAGGAAACTGGGTCTTTCCCCCTTGGTGTCTCCAGAGCCACAGGACATGAACAAAGACGTACAGCCAGACCTACAGACGGTGGAGGTTTGGGGGGATGAATCCTGAGGTTCTTCAATTCTTTGAATGGGAGATGACTGCCCTCTGGCCAATTTTGCAGCATGATAAGGCCGGGTAGGTAGATTGCAGGAGAAAGGACTGCTATGGGATGGGAGTCAGCGAGGGCTTCCTGGAGGAGGCGGCCTGGCACGTCGTGGGAGGTAATGCAGGGGCAAGAACAGCAAAAGCCAAGGCCCTCGGGTGGGAAGGAGCCTAGTATGTTCAAGGGGCAGAAGGGAGGCTGAAGCAGAGTGATCAAGGGCACAGGGCAGGCAGGGCCTCAAATGCCAGACTGAGGAACATGGTAAGGAGGACACTTCGGGGGTCCACACATATGGGGAGATGGAGGCTCGGGGCAGAAAAATCACACCCAGTGTGAACCCAGGACACCCCAGTAACTAGAGCCAAATTCAAACCTCAGCCTGTCTGCAGCTGACACAGGATGAAGTTGAAGGACGGGGTGGGGAAAAGGAGCTCATGGTGAAGTCAGACAAAGAGTCTCCCCGGGAAGGCCAGCACAGCTCCCAGGAAAGCACATAGGAGAAGGTGCGTTTGCATTCAGGGTGAGGAATCTGGCAGGCTGGGAACATGGCTCATTCCTCCACCTCCATCTTGTGACAGCTCTGACTGCTGCCCCCGCAGGAGGGTGTGGGGAGGAAGTGGAGAGCGGGATGGCGATGCATTTCTCTTCTTCTGTCCCAAAGCTTTGGCTTCTGGAAGCCACTTGGAACATTCTCTTCCTGCCTAACTGGTCATTAAAATGATAATGGGGGCTCTGTGGGCAGAGGGTCGTCCAGGTTAGGAACCTGGGGGTGGGGCGCAGCAGCAGCTGCGGGGTGGCGGGGGAAGCTGCGTGGGAATTGGAGCCTGGTGGAGGAGGGTGGCAGGCAGGACAGGTCCATTCTGCTGTTGTGGGATTCTGGGGGTGTTCAGAGGTGCCTTTTGCTCCCCCCAATCTCAGCCCCCAGATGAGAGAAGCTTCAAGGCCCCAAGGATTTCCCTGTCAGACCCAGGAAGCCTGAGGTGGCCTGGGTCCAAAGGGAACTGGGCCTGACACTCCCCAAATGCTTCCAGGAGGGGGCTCTCTGGGAGGTGAAACCTCAGGCCAGGGTGCCCATGCCACACTCACCCTGCCTCAGTCCTACCTGCTTCTCTCCTCCTCACACCTCTGCCCACCAGACCACCACAGGGCCACACACAGCAGTCTCCTGCCTCCAAAACTCAACACGAGCCTAGGGTGCTTTGAAAACTTGAACACCAGATTGCATCACAGGATCCCAAACCTGCTGATGGCTCCCGAGGGCTCTGGGAACATTCAAGCTCCAAACTCCTCACCATGCCTAAGAGGCCCTTCTGTGTCTCCAGCCTTGTCAGCCGGTTCTCCACTAGGTTCTCGCTCCTACCCACCCCTGAGAGCCCCATCACTCCCCTCACTTAGCATTTGAGGCCCCCCACACCAGTTGAAGTCCCGGCTCCAGCTCCTAGAACACTATTCCCTAGACTGAGTCTGGACACTGGCTGAGGGGACATGTGCCCTGCTAGGTGGGCAGTGGGCAGGAGCTGCTGGACGCATCTGGTTCACAGTGAGGTCCACAGCCTTGCCTGGGGTCCCATGTCACAAAGGCTGAGGAGGATGAGGTGGGAGTCACAGCTACGGCACTAGTTTCAGATCCCAAACTCACCAACCTCTGGCAAACAGCCAGTGTGTTCCAAATCTGCTCTAGCCATGACTGCCTTCCCCAGGCCTCAGTTTCCTCCTCTGGACAAGGGAGTGGTAGCATTTGAGCTCAGCTCAGCTCTTCCCATGTCGGGAAGTTGGGGCTGCAGCTCCAAGGTCCCTGGGAGAGATGGAGAGTGGGGTTGGGTCACGGTTGGGGTTCTGTGCGGGAGTGACCAGCGCTGTTGATGAATCATTCAAGAGGGGCGGGGTTGCCCCCGGAGGCAGTTTCCCCAGCAACGCAGTTGAGTGTCTCCAGCAAGATACCAGGCGGGTCTCGGATTCCCGGGATTCCCAGGCTCCTCTTTGCCATATCCCTGCCTGCGATTCTCCACGGTGGTCATGCCTCTGCCGCTGAACCTCCATCCCGGCTGTGCCCGTCTCCAGTCCCCGGACCCCATTCTGTCCCAGCTATGCCCTGCCTCCGGTCCTACTGGCTGCTCCTGGCCCCATGAGAGCCAAGCCCGTCTCCAGAGTCCCTCTCCCCCGCTGACCTGAGGAAACGCCGCTCCTCGGGCGCCTCCGACGGGTCTGGGCCGGCTGCGCTGCTCATGGCCGAGGTCAGCCGGGGCACCGGGCGCTGCCGCCACCACCACCGCCTTTTAAGCACACCCCCGGTGGGGGGGAAAGGGTGCCCGCTATTCTCCTCCCTCCCGCCCACCCTGCGTGCCCGCCACTCAGGAGGCGCCTCGAAGGCGCTGCGCGTCACCATTGGTCGGTGGACTCAGACGGACTTAACCCTTTCGTGCCAGGAGCGGAACTGCCAGGATCCCATAGCAGTCACCTGGCCAATCTTGGTTGCCTCACCCAACTTGGTTTTCCTGCAGATATCCCTGTGTCTCTGAGCTTCCCTCTCAGGGAGCGAGGAGCCCCTCCGCAGCCAAATACCCTCGCCATGCCTACAACTGGCGGGGCCGCACAGGGTATGGTGGTTCACGCCTGTAATTGCAGTGACGCGGGAGGCTGAAGCGGGAGGATCACTTGCATCCGGGAGGTCAAGGCTCCTCCCATTCCCCAGACCTCCGTGGAGAAGGTCTGACCCAAAGCTGACCCAGGGGCCCCCAGCCTGGAGGGGTGAGCGGGCTGCTGACAGGCAGGGTTTCAACAGGGAGGCAGGAGAGTCCAGGTATATCCGAGGCAGAGAGGAGGCTGGTGGTGGATCCAGGGGCAGCCCCTAGGTGTGTTTTGAGGCCACCCTGTATCGCATCTGTTCCGTCCCCATGCTACATGTGATCCGGTGGTGCCTAGCTGGGCCCTCTCCTCCTTCTCTCCCCTAGTCCCCAGGAAAACAGGCAGGCCAGGTCTGCAGAGCATTTATTCCATCCCAGTGGGGAGGGGCAGGGATCCAGGTGGCTGGAGGGCACAGGGCCTATGTATACCACATGAAGCCGTGGTTGGCATGGATAGCCTCCTCCGTGGTGCGCAGCCCATACAGCTCCCCGATCACGGGGGGCACCCAGCGGGTTGTGTGGAACACAGACTCTCCCACCTGTGGGGACAGTGGGGTATGGGTAGAGGCACAGCCACCCACATACAGCCTGCTGGGACCCATCCCCCAAGACCAGTGGCCCCTATGCATGGCCAGGCACTACAGCCTTCCCTCCTGGGACCCAGCATCCACCACCCCCTTGGTCCTGGGGTTTCTATAGAAAGCTGTGAGAGCTCCCCAACGCCAGGCCCTGTCTCTGCCGTGGCTGGCACCCCTGCCCTTCCAGCCGGGGACCCACCTTCCAGTCGGGCACGTCCTTCATGATGATGGCCTCCTCCTCCAGGTTCTCCCGAAGCATCCGCAAGGTCCTGTGGGGATGGGGCCGATGGTGGGGGTGGGCCCTCAGTGCCCTGAGGGGCCCCTGCCTAGGGCCCCTGGTGGCACCCCTTCAAGCCTCCCTCCGACCCTGTCTCCCTTTCCCCCGGCAAACTCCTAGCTTTTCTCCTGCCCCAGCCCCAGTGCTGCCTCCTCCTCCAGGAAGTCTTCCGGTTCACCCCCTTGGGTCTCCACTAAGTCTCCACGCCTCTCTGAGGATGCAGCTGACGGCACATGGCAATGGCCCCCATGGGCATTCTGGCCACCTTCGGGGATGCAGGTCAGGCCCTGCAGCCTGGGGCCTTCAGGCCAGTGACCTCCCGATCTTGGCCCCAGCAGTGCTACCTCCGGTCAGTTTCTGCCTGGAACAGTGGCATCAGCGCGATGCGGGCCTCGAAGTCCTCGATCTGTAGGCGCCTGTGAAAGCCCGAAACCCACACTCAGGTCAGACCAGGCTGGGTCAGGGGAGCATAGGCAGCACCAGCCTCAGGGGTCAGAGTGCTGCTGGGGGAAGAGGCAGGGAATGGGGAGCTGGGGGAATAGCTGGGGGGGGGGCGGGGCGGGAGGCAGGCAGCGAGCAGGGTGAGGGTCGTGGGCAGAGCCCACAAGGAGCCTGAGAGGAGGGCGTGTGCAGGTAGCTGCACGAGTGACTGCCCACAAGACTGCTGGCTTTCTACTTTCTTTGCAATTAAAAACTTTTTTTTATCCTAAAAATAACTCTGCCTGATGATCGCGATGAAGGAGGGGGTGACTTCATCACGGGGTTCTGGGCCTCACAAAACCACGTACCCTTTATCTCAAAATAATCACAGTGTGTGAGGTTGGGGCAGGCGGGGCCACAATCCTTTCTTCTCCCTGCTTTCTGGCAGCTTCCAAGTTCCCTGCAATGACCCCCATCTTCCAGCCCTGCCTGGCCTGTGTCGGGTGGAGGGGGGTGTGGGGAAGCAGCGCCCAGCCTGTGACACAGGGAGAGGGGGGCGCCTGGCCCTAGTTCATCTGGCCCTGTGCGGCCACTGCCTGGTGTGGTCCAGTTTGAGCCTGGTCACCTCTGACAAAATTCTGCTTAGAAGGCCCGAGGCAGGCCCCCCACTCATATCCTGTCCTAACCTGGATCCATGGGTCCCAGCCCTCCTCACTAGACACATTTTTTTGCACGGGGCGGGGGGACAGGGTTTCGCTCTATTCCCCAGGCTGGTCTTGAACTCCTGGGCTCAAGCAATGCTCCAAACTTGGCCTCCCAAAGTGCTGGGATTACAGGCATGGAGACATCTCGAGGACAGAGCCTAGAAATGGAAGTGCTGGATCTGCACTTTTTGGGGCCTGAGAGTGCACACCCAAGTTCAAGGGGCCAGTTCACCCCTTGCCAGCACAGGCAACAGCGGAATGCTACAGGATCCTGACAACTGGCCAGGACGACTTTCAGACAACGCCCACCGGGGGCCTTACCTGCGCTCACGGTTCCACTTCATCATGCTCCAGTGCCCGTACAGCAGGGTTCCAATGCCTATGGCCAGCAAGCTGTAGCCTGTGGAGAGAGGCGCTGCTCAGCGGGCCAGCCCCCACTCAGACACCCTCCTCCACAGCTCCCAGAAGCTGCTGTGGCTGTTCCAGGCGCTACCCACTCTGCAGTCAAGGGACAACGGCAGCTTTTTTTCTCAGGAGTGAGGCTGCCTGGACTGTGACACCTCTGCCCCCGTGCCAGGGGTTTTCTGAAAGGTACACGCTGGGCATCGACCTCAGGAGGCCTGAAGATCTAGATGGTGGTTGCTGGGGGGCGCCGGCTCCATCATCTTCTAGAAGGCTGTTTGGACCCTGGGCAGCAGGCTGGCCCCCAAGTAGGAGGGTGACTCTGACAGTGTCCATGGTGGCTCCTGGCCACCTGGGCCACAGTTCCGCGTGCTGCCCTGTGGGGGCTGCACACAGCTGCCAGGGACAGGCAGTGCCTTGTGGGGGCTGCCCAGCCACTCCCTGGGTCCTAGGGGTGGCCGTGCTACCTCTTGGCTCTGCAGGGTCAAGCCCCCTGCCCTGCACCCCAGGGAGGACAGAGGCTATCATGAATATTTACTGAGCACCAGTGAGGCCTTGCTCTAATCCTGACTGACAGGCTGGGGGCCCACTGGGGTCTTCAGGGAGGCCTGGGTTGCCTGGCGTCTGGCTCCCAGGCTCACCCTGCACCCTCCAGATCCTTCCAGCCCCAGTCTCTTTTCTGGAGAGGCTTCACGCTTGCAGGGACGAATGACAAGATCAGGCAGGCCGGGCTCCAGTCAACACTCAGGAAACGACCAGCAGGTGGAAGGCAAGGCCATCTCCACGCCTCCAGGACACTGGGCCCTGCTCTACGCCTGCTCGGGCTACTCTGCGCCTGTCCTGTACTTCTGCTTTCAGCTCTGCTCCAGCATGGAGCTTGTGAGCTACCTCTGCTAGACCCAGAGACAAGTGAGAAACTGGCTCAAGTTTGCACCTGGTTATTTAACCTGTTAGAAGCCTAAGTCAGGGGTAAGACATTTCCATGCTACAGGTAATGAGGGTGTGCTGGGTCCGGGCTCAGAGGCACGTCTCTTGAGAGGCCCGGGATGCTCAGGGCCAGCTCCCAGCTCTCAGACTCCGGTCCAGCACATGGGAGGTTTCATCAGCTGCCTTGTTCTTTTTTGTTTTCTTTGTTTTGGTTTTTAGTTTTGAGACAAGGTCTCACTCTGTCACCCAGGCTGGAGTGCAGGGGCGCGATCATGGCTCAATGCAGCCTCCAACTCCTGGGCTCAAGTGAGTTAGAGTACCCTCCCGAGTAACTGGGACCCCAGGTGTGTGCCACCATGTTCAGCTAACTAATTTTTGTAGAGATGGGGTCTCGCTATGTTGCCTAGGCTGGCAATATCTCGTTCTTTTCTTTTTTAAAAATTTATTTATTTTTGAGATGGAGTCTCACTCTGTCACCCAGGCTGGAGTGCAGTGGCATGATCTTGGCTCACTGCAACCTCTGCCTCTTGGGTTCAAGCGATTCTTCCGCCTCAGCCTCCTGAATAGCTGGGACTACAAGCGCCCGCCACTACGCCTGGCTAATTTTTGTATTTTTAGTAGAGACGGGGTTTCACCATATTGGCCAGGCTGGTCTCGAACTCCTGACCTCTCGTGATCCATCTGCCTTGGCCTCCCCAAGTGCTGTGATTACAGGTGTGAGCCACTGTACTGGGCATATCTTGTTCTTTTCTTTTTTTTCTTTTTCTTTTTTTTTTTTTTGAGATAGAGTCTCGCTCTGTCGCCCAGGCTGGAGTGCAGTGGCGCAGTCTCGGCTCACTGCAACCTCCGCCTCCCGGGTTCACGTCATTCTCCTGCCTCAGCCTCCCGAGTAGCTGGGACTACAGGCGCCCGCCACCACGCCCGGCTAATTTTTTGTATATTTAGTAGAGAAGGAGTGTCACCGTGTTAGCCAGGATGGTCTCGATCTCCTGACCTCATGATCCGCCAGCCGTGGCCTCCCAAAGTGCTGGGATTACAGGCGTGAGCCGCCGCGCCCGGCCATCTCGTTCTTTTCAACGGCTACAGAGAACCCAGGGGACAGACCTGGGCTGCCCTAAGCCTTCTGGTGCAGAAAATGGACCCTTGGGGAGAACCTGCACCCTCACACCTGCGCACTCAAATGCAGGTCCATCTGTAAGATAAATTCCAAAAAAGAAATAAATTCCAAAACTTATCCCGCAGCTGTGTGTACAAGACAGTGTGGCACTGGCATAGCACAGAGATGTATGAGATGACAGAAACAATGCAGGGCCTCTTGTATTTGCATGCAGCCTGTGCAGGGCTCTTCCTCCTCACTGACCATAGAGGGGTCAAGGCCCCAGGCCTCAGAGTCTATGTCTCAGGAACTGCTAGTCTGGTGGGGAACATGGTGAAGTGCATGCACAAAAGGGTGTGCAGACCATTCTTTTTCTTTTTGGTTTTGGAGACCTGGCCTCTCTCTGTTGTCCAGGCTGGAGTGCAGTGGTGGGATCAAATTTTTTCACCTGGGTGCAGCAGCTCACGCTTGTAATCCCAGCATTTTGGGAGGCTGAGGCGAGAGGACTGCTTGACTAGGAGTTTGCGACTAGCCTGTGAAACATAGTGAAACATTTACAAAATACATATTTTATTTTATTTTTTGAGACAAAGTCTCGCTCTGTAGCCCAGGCTAGAGTGCAGTGGTGCGATCTCAGCTCTCTGCAACCTCCGCCTCCCAAGTTCAAGTAATTCTCCTGCCTCAGCCTCCTGAACAGCTGGAATTACAGATGCGCACCACCGTGCCCAGCTAAATTTTTATATTTTTTAGTAGAGACGGGGTTTTACCATGTTGGCCAGGCTGGTCTTGAACTCCCGACCTCACGTAATCCACCTGCCTTGGCCTCCCAAAGTGCTAGGATTACAGGTTTGAGCCACCATGCCTGGCCCAAAATACATATTTTTAAATTAGCTAGATGTGGTGGCATATATCTGTGGTCCCACCTACTTCGGTAGCTGAGGCGGGAGTATCACTTAAGCCCAAGAAGTCAAGGCTGCAGTAGGCTGAGATGGCACCACTGTACTCCAGCCTAGGTGACAGAGAAAATTCTGTCTCAAAAAACAAAAAAAGAAAAAAGGAAAAACATATATTTTTTCATAGAAACAGGGTCTTGCTATGTTGCCCAGGCTGGTCTTGAACTCCTGGCCTCAAGCAATCCTCCCATCTCAGCCTCCCAGAGTGTTGGAACTACCAGTATGAGCCACTGCACCCGGCCTTGGCCATTCTTAGAGAAGACCAAAATAAATAAAAACACATCCTGTGTTCAAGAATTGGAGCACTTAGCACTGTGCAGATGGCAACGCTGTCCAAACTGATACAGATTCGAAATGCAATCCCCATCAGAATGCCAACCATTTCTTTTCCTGTTGCAGAAACTGACAAGCAGGTTGGGAAATTCATATGGAAATGCAAGGGACCAGAATAGCCAAAACAATTTTGAAAAAGAACAAAGTTGGAAGACTCACACTATATACGATTTCAAAACTTATCCCACAGCTGTGTGTACAAGACAGTGTGGCACTGGCATAGGACAGAGATGTTCATCAATGGAACAGAACTGAGAGTCCAGAAATAAACCCTCACATTTATGGTCAATTGATTTTGGACAAAGGTGCCAAGATAATTCAATGGGGGAGAAAACGGTCTTTTCAACAAATGGGATAACCAGACGGCCACATGCTAAAGAATGAGGATGCACTCCTTCCTTATCCCATCCACAAAAATTAACTCAAAAGGATCAAAGAACTAAGCGTAAGAGCTAAAACTATATACTCTTAGAAGAAAATGTAAAAGTCAGTCTCTGTGACCTCAAACTAGGTTTCTTTTTTTCTTTTTTTTTTTGAGACAGAGTCTCGCTCTGTCCCCCTGGCTGGAGTGCAGTAGCGCGATCTCGGCTCACTGCAAGCTCCGCCTCCCGGGTTCCTGCCATTCTCCTGCCTCAGCCTCCCAAGTAGCTGGGACTACAGGCACCTGCCACCGCGCCTGGCTAATTTTTTGTATTTTCAGTAGAGACGGGGTTTCACCGTGGTCTCGATCTCCTGACCTTGTGATCCGCCCGCCTCGGCCTCCCAAAGTGCTGGAATTACAGGCGTGAGCCACCGCGCCCGGCCTCAAACTAGGTTTCTTAGACATGACACCAGAAGCACAAGTGACAAAAGGAAAAATACATAAATTGGACTTCATTGAAATTATTATTATACATATATTTTTGAGACGGAGTCTCACTCTGTTGTCCAGGCTGGAGTGCAGTGGCGTGATCTCAGCTCCCTGCAACCTCCGCCTCCTGGGTTCAAATGATTGTTCTGCCTCAGCCTCCCAAGTAGCTGGGACTACAGGCGCGAGCCACTACCCCCGGCTAATTTTTGTATTTTTAGTAGAGACGGGGTTTTGCCACATTGGCCAGGCTGGTCTCAAACTCCTGACCTCAAGTGATCTGCCTGCCTCAGCCTCCCAAAGTGCTGGGATTACCGGCGTGAGCCACCGTGCCCGGCCCAGACTTCAATGAAATTAAAAACTTTTGTGCTGTAAATGAAACTGTCAATTAGCTGAGAAGACAACATATAGACACATACTCTTACAACTCAATAATTCCATAATTTAAAAAACCCTACTAAGCCGGGCGTTAGCCAGGCACGGTGGCAGGTGCCTGTAGAAAACAAAACAAAACAAAACCCTATTAAAAATATATAAAGGATTTGAAAAGACATTTCTCCAAGACAGACATACAAATGGCCAATAAACACATGCAAAGGTGGTGGTTCACTCCTAGAATCTCAGCACTTTGGAGGCCGAGGCGGGAGGACGGCTTGAGCCCAGGAGTTTGACACCAGCCCGGGCAACATTGAGACCCCATCTCTTGAAAAAAATAATAAAAAATAAAAATAATAAAACACATGAAAAGATGTTCGACATCATCAGCCAGCAGTGAAATGCAAATCAACAATCAATGCCCAGAAAACTGAGCAAAAAAACCCCAAAAAGAATTTCTAAGAAACTCCACCATAATGAAATACAGTTTCACATGCACTAGGACGGTGGCTATGATCAAAAAAATGGAAAATAATCAGTGTTGTTGAGATGTGGAGAAATTGGGACTCTCATACATCGCAGGTGGAAACACAAAATGGTGTAGTCAATTTGGAAAACAATTCGGCAGTTCCTCAAAATGTTAAACACGAAGTTACCATAAGATCCAGTGGTTTGTCTCTTAAGGGAAAGTTCACATGGGAGAAATGAAAATCTACAGCCATATAAACACCTGTACAGCGTAAATCCTCATGGCAGCAGTACTCACATTATTCACAGCAGCTGAAGAGTAGGCAGACGACCCAAGTGCCCATCAAAAAACAAATGAAAACACAACACCTGGTGCACCCACACAATGGGTATTAATTAGCCAGAGACAAAAGGCCACACAGTCTATGGCTCCATTGATATGAAATGCCCAGAACAGGCAAATCCAGAGAGAAAGGAAGCAGATTAGTGTTTGCCAGGGGTGGGATGATTGCTAATAGGGAAGACGGGGTTTCTTTTGGGTGATGAAAGTGGTCTAAATTCTGATCATGGCAATGGCCACACAACTCTGTGAATATACTAAAAAATCAATATACTGGGCACACTTCATTATTATTATTATTATCATTGAGATGAAGTCTCGCTCTGTTGCCCAGGCTGGAGTGCAGAGGCAAGATCTCGGCTCACTGCAACCTCCGCCTCCCAGATTCAAGCAATTTTCTTGCCTCACCCTCCCAAGTAGCTGGGATTACAGGTGTGCACCACCACGCCCGACTAACTTTTGTATTTTTAGTAGAGACAGGGTTTTGCCATGTTGGCCAGGTTGGTCTCCAACTCCTGAGCTCAGGTCCTCAAAGGGCTGAGATTACAGGCGTGAGCCACCGCTCCCAGCCATTACATTGGACAGACTTTAAATGGGCGAGTTGTATGGTATGGTATGGGAACCTCAATAAATATATTAAAGACACAAGATGAAAAGGAAAGGGCTGCCTGCTAGGCTCAGGAGGGAGTGGGGACAGGAGAACTGGGTGTGGGAGATAGTGGAGGAGGTGGGATGGAAGACATTTCAGGAGCGACATGGATTAAAAGGGGACTGAACCAGCCGGGCGCTGTGGCTCACACCTGTAATCCCAGCACTTTGGGAGGCTGAGGCAGGCGGATCACGAGGTCAGGAAATTGAGACCATCCTGGCTAACATGGTGAAAACCCCGTCTCTACTAAAAAATACAAAAAATGAGCCGGGCATAGTGGCGGGCGCCTGTAGTCCCAGCTACTCTGGAGGCTGAGGCAGGAGAATGGCGTGAACCCACGAGGCGGAGCTTGCAGTGAGCCGAGATCGTGCCACTGCGCTCCAGCCTGGGTGACAGAGAGAGACTCTGTCTCAAAAAAAATAATAATAAATAACAAAAAGCGGCCTGAGCCAGCCCATCATGTCCTGGGATGCTGGCAGTGAGTGAATGGCTGACCCAGGCAGACAGAGGGGAGTGGGTGCCAGGCTTGGGGTCACCAGGCCTTGGACAGGAGCAGAGAAGGTAGGTCTGGTGGGAGGGCCACTGTGGAACATAGCTCAGGAGAGGCAGGGGAGGAGGACAGAGGAGGGAGATGAGGAGGGGCCTGCGTACTAGCTCTTTTTCTGCAGAGCAGACTTCTTCTCAGAGAGGTCCTCCTGGCACATCCTGGCTTAAGTGGGCCCAGGTTATCCCAGGTCTCACCAACAACTAGAAATCCTGGCATGATGTGTTGCATCTCTTCAGCTCAGCTGTGAGGGCTTGGGGACAGGGCCCGGCACCATGTGCTCACTCAACAATGAAAGCAGGGCCATAAACAAAGAGCACACCAGCACAGGGGGATCCTCCTCACTCCTCTGACGGGAAAGGCTGGGGTGGGGGTGTATGTGCTGTAACAAAAGTCCACACCATTAAGAGACACAACCCCAGGCAGTGGTATTTAGGGCACTGTCTGGCAGAGGGGGGCCACTGCTCTGTGGTGAACTGGGAGAGGACCAGGGTATTTATACAAAAATGAGATGCTGGAAGTGGGGAGCTCAGGGAGCCTCCAGGGCTGGGGTCTTTCTGTGGCCTGGTCTGGCTGCAGGTCACACAGGTGCACATTTGGAAAGAAATCTTGTGCTGCATACCTGAAGGGGTGGGGTAGCCAGGGTTACACCTGAGAAGAAGGAGACTCAGCCAGGCGCAATGGCTCATGCCTGTAATACCAGCACTTTGGGGGGCTGAGGCAGGGGGAGCACCTGAGGTCAAGAGTTTGAGACCAGCCTGGCCTACATGGCAAAACCCTGTCTCTACTAAAAATACAAAAAAAAAAAAAAAAAATTAGGCCAGGCCCAGTGGCTCACACCTGTAATCTCAGCACTTCAGGAGACCAAGGCAGGCAGATCACCTGAGATCTGGAGTTCGAGGCCAGCCTGACCAACATGGAGAAACCCCATCTCTACTAAAAATACAAAAAATTAGCCGGGCATGGTGGCACACGCCTGTAATCCCAGTTACTCGGGAGGCTGAGACAGAAGAATCGCTTAAACCCAGAAGGCGGAGGCTGTGGTAAGCCGAGATTGCACAACTGCACTCTAGCCTGGGCAATAAGAGCAAAACTCCATCTCAAAAAAAAAAAAAAAAAAAAGTAGCCAGGCGTGGTGGCGTACACCTGTAATCCCAGCTACTAGGGAGGCCGAGGGAGGAGAATCGCTTGAACCTGGGAGGCAGAGGTTGCAGTGAGCTGAGATCGTGCCACTGCACTCCAGCCTGAGCAACAGAGCAAGACTTGGTCTAAAAAAAAACCACACAAAACAAACAAACAAACAAAAAACAAAAAACACCAGGCGTGGTGGGTCATGCCTGCAAAATGAGCACTTTGGGAGGCCAAGGTGGGTGGATCACCTGAGGTCAGGAGTTCGAGACCAGCCTGACCAATATGGTGAAACCCCGTTTCTACTAAAAATACAAAAATTAGTCGGGTGTAGTAGCGTCCAACTGTAGTCCCAGCTACTCAGGAGGCTGAGAAAGGAGAATTGCTTGAACCCAGGAGGTGGAGGTTGCAGTGAGCCAAGATCAGGCCACTGCACTCTAGCCTGGGTGACAGAATGAGACTGTCTCAAAAAAATAAAAATAAAAAAAGAAGAGAAAAGAAAAAAGAAAAATGAGGAAACCCAGAATGCATTATATTCCTCCAATGTGTTCTGGGACAGAACTAACGGGCCGGATCTAGCCTGAAGCCTATTTTTGTTTTTTTTAAATTTTTGGTAGAGGTGGGGGTCTCAGTATGTTGCCCCGGCTGGTTGCAAACTCCTGGGCTCAAGTCATCCTCTGGCCTCAACCTCCCAAAGTGTGGGGATTATAGGCATGAGACACCTGGCTCAGAGGCCGTCTGTTTTTGTATAGCCCCCAGGCTAAGAACACTTTCCGTTTGTAAATGGTTGTCTCAGTAACTGAAACTTTCTGGCCAGCCAAACCCAGAATACTTGTCATCTGTCCCTTTTATAGAAAAAGTCTGCCAGCCAGGTGCTGTGGCTCACGCCTGTAATCCCAGCACTTTGGGAGACCAAGGCGGGTGGATCATGAGGTCAGGAGATCGAGACCATCCTGGCTAACATGGTGAAACCCCGTCTCTACTAAAAATGCAAAAAATTAGCTGGGCGTGGCAGCAGGCGCCTGTAGTACCAGCTACTTGGGAGGCTGAGGCAGGAGAATGGCGTGAACCCGGGAGGCGGAGCTTGCAGTGAGCCGAGATCACGCCACTGCACTCCAGCCTGGGCAACAGAGCGAGACTCCATCTCAAAAAAAAAAAAAAAGAAAAAGTCTGCCAATCTCAGTTCTTGGATACAAGAAAAACAAGAGGAGGCTGGCCACGGTGGCTCAAGCCTGTAATTCCAGCACTTTGGGAGGCTGAAGCTGGAGGATCACTTGAGCCCAGGAGTTTGAGACCAGCCTGGTCAACATAGCTGCACCCTTGTCTCTACAAAAAGTAGAAATAAAAAATTAAAAACCGCCGGGAGCCGTGGCTCACGCCTGTAATCCCAGCACTTTGGGAGGCCAAGGCAGGCGGATCACCAGGTCAGGAGATCGAGACCATCCTGGCTCACACGATGAAACCCCATCTCTACTAAAAATACAAAAAATTAGCCGGGCGTGGTGGCGGGCACCTGTAGTCCCAGTTACTTGGGAGGCTGAGGCATGAACCCGGGAGGCGGAGCTTGCAGTGAACCGAGATCACGCCACTGCACTCCAGCCTGGGCAATAGACCGAGACTCCATCTTATAAAAAAAACAAAAACAAAAAAAGACAAAAAAACAAGAAGCAGCTGGGGGGAGGGCTTTTCACCTCACATTGACTTTTCTACTATCTGAATTATTACATTTTTAATTACTATGTTCATTTTTTTGTATGTGTTAAAATTGAGGCATAATGTGCATAACATGTAATTTAAATGGAAAGTTTAATTTGTTAAGAGACATGCATTCTGCTGAGCCCGGTGGCTCATGCCTATAGTCCCATAACTTTGGAAAGCTGAGGTGGGTGGACCAGGAGTTCAAGACCAGCCTGCGCAAGATGGCAAGACCCCATCTCTACAGAAAATACAGAAAGCTGGGCGCAGGCTTATAATCCCAGCTGCTTGGGAGGCTGAGGTGGGAGGATGGCTTGAGCCCAGGAGGCAGAGGTTGCCAAGAGATGACTCCAGCCTGGGCAACAGAACCATACCCTGTCTTAAAAAAAAAAAAAAAAAAAAAGGAATGTATGTATTCACCCTTAAATTACGTTTAAAAGTTTGTATTTGTCCGTTAACCCTGGGGACTGAGTATGGGTGCCTTTCAAGTCTTTTTCATTTTTCTGTGTTGGGCCCCATAACAAAATTTAACGTGTTACTTAAAACATTTGAAAACTTTACAACGGGCATGGTGGCTCACGCCTGTAATCCTACCACTTTGGGAGGCCGAGGTGAGCCGATCATCTGAGGTTGGGAGTTGGAGACCACCCTGACCAACGTGGAGAAACCCCATCTCTACCAAAAATACAAAATTAGCCAGGCGTGGTGGCACATGCCTGTAATCCCAGCTACTCGGGAGGCTGAGGCAAGAGAATTGCTTGAACCCAGGAGGCAGAGGTTGCGGTGAGCCGAGATGGCGCCATTGCACTCCAGTCTGGGCAACAAGACCAAAACTCCGTCTCAAAAAAAAAATACATAAATGAAAACAATTTGAAAACTTTAAGAATACAGATTCCTGGGACACCATGGAGGCGGGGGCTGCCTGCAGGGAACCACTTTATAGAACATCTTGTAAATTCCCTCCAAGTTCCAGGTTGCGGCCTCAGCCTTGCCTTGGGGAGCCGTGGCCTCTTTTGGGCCTCAGTTTCCCCATCTGAGAAATCCAAGGGTGGCTGAGGGCCAGAGCGCAGACTATGCCTCAGTTTAACCCAACTGTAAAATGTAAATAATTAGAGGGACCGATTTCCTGGGCTGTTACGAGAAGGAAGCGGAGCTGGGAAAGCGCTCAACAAACTGCAGCACTTGACGTTATTACAGAAGCTATGGAGGATTCTCGAGCTCAGCCTCCGGTCTCACCGCCAGGGAAACTGAGGCCCGCTTGTGTCCCCGGAACCCCGCCCCCGAGCCCCGAGTACCCACTCTGAGACCCCGGCGCAGAGTGATACTGACCCGACAGTCCTCGACGCGGCAAGTTTCGTTTGTAGTCGATAGGCCCATAGCCCCCCGGCGGGGGCATGTCCTGCTTCACCTTCGACATCTCCATGCTCGCGGTATTCCACACTTCCGGTCCCAGGCGGAAGTGACATACTGCCACCGCCATGATGAGTGTGGCGGAAGCACTCGAGTTGGCCGGCGGAAGCACTCGAGTTGGCCCGCCGCAGCCCTGGGAAGCCTCGGACACTAGTGTAACTACGCGACAGCGCAGGAAAGCTCCGGCGGCGGACCCTGGGTCGGAATACGCTGCCAGGCTGTAGCTGAGGAGTCTTTATTCTCTCTTTCTCCCAGACAGGGTGTGAATTGCCTTGGTTCTTGCATTAAAGGCCCTCGCGTTCGCCTTGCCTCTGGGGTGTTGCGCAGGCCAGTCAGAAACTCCGAGCGCCCGAGGGAGCCAGGGGCCCCAGTTAAGGCCCCTTTTCCCGTTTTCGCTCCGTCTAGGGACTCTACGGGAAGCCCAGGGCTCCACGTAGTCACGGGCTGGGTACGTGATGTTGGGGAGCAGCTGCTGCTCGAATTCGGACTCACCCCAATCCCCGGAACGGATGCTGCTCCCTGGTGGTGGTGGGTATCCCTTGCTAGTGGCCTCTCATCGGAAACTGACCATTCAAGGTGATTATGAGTCACAAAGCAGGGAGGCTAGGGTGGCCCCGGGGCGGGGTCCTGGACCCCCACCCTAAGGCGGAGTGACGCCCGCGGTCACTTCACAAGGCAAAAATTGTTACGGGGCAATAAAAGGCACAACAGCGGCCAATGCCTGGCAGTGGGCACATGGGGGTGCGGGGGTGTAGGTGCCAAGCGCCATGGCTTAGACCCGAGATTGGAGTCCGGCCGCCCCCCGACAGCAGCCGCCTCCTGCTCCCCGTGCGCCCCAGGCGCCACCATGTCGGGAGACAAACTTCTGAGCGAACTCGGTTATAAGCTGGGCCGCACAATTGGAGAGGGCAGCTACTCCAAGGTGAAGGTGGCCACATCCAAGAAGTACAAGGGTACCGTGGCCATCAAGGTGGTGGACCGGCGGCGAGCGCCCCCGGACTTCGTCAACAAGTTCCTGCCGCGAGAGCTGTCCATTCTGCGGGGCGTGCGACACCCGCACATCGTGCACGTCTTCGAGTTCATCGAGGTGTGCAACGGGAAACTGTACATCGTGATGGAAGCGGCTGCCACCGACCTGCTGCAAGCTGTGCAGCGCAACGGGCGCATCCCCGGAGTGCAGGCGCGCGACCTCTTCGCGCAGATCGCCGGCGCCGTGCGCTACCTGCACGATCACCACCTGGTGCACCGCGACCTCAAGTGCGAAAACGTGCTGCTGAGCCCGGACGAGCGCCGCGTCAAGCTCACCGACTTCGGGTTCGGCCGCCAGGCCCATGGCTACCCAGACCTGAGCACCACCTACTGCGGCTCAGCCGCCTACGCGTCACCCGAGGTGCTCCTGGGCATCCCCTACGACCCCAAGAAGTATGATGTGTGGAGCATGGGCGTCGTGCTCTACGTCATGGTCACCGGGTGCATGCCCTTCGACGACTCGGACATTGCCGGCCTGCCCCGGCGCCAGAAGCGCGGCGTGCTCTACCCCGAAGGCCTCGAGCTCTCCGAGCGCTGCAAGGCCCTGATCGCCGAGCTGCTGCAGTTCAGCCCGTCCGCCAGGCCCTCGGCGGGCCAGGTAGCGCGCAACTGCTGGCTGCGCACCGGGGACTCTGGCTAGAACCCGGGGTTCCAGCCATTCCTGCCCCCGAGGGCACTGGGCCAGCGCTGCGCACGCGCAAGAGGCGAGCTTAGCGGGAACATGCGAAGCTGCCGCGTGCTACTGCGCATGCGCCTTCTCCCTGCTGCTTCCCTCCCTTCCTTCCCACGGGGAAGTCGGCAGTTGCCCCTGTTCGGAATCTACGTCCTCCGCCATCCCGAGAGCTGGAGGCGCATGCGCATCCGTGATTTCCCAGACCAGGCCCCGAGAGGGGCGAGACCAGAGGGGACGGAAGCATTGCGCCTGCGCGGAACAAGCTCAGCCTCTGCGCGGAGGGTGTACCTTCCCAACCAACCATGGGTACCGGGTTCCCGGTTGGAACCTGCAATAAACTCGCTGTTCCTCTCACCTGGCTCTAACGGTGGCCCCGTTTGCAGACCAGTGGAGAAGGGATCGCTCCGTCCGGGGAAGAAGGGCGCGGGTACCCTATTTTAGTCAGGCTTGTTGAGGTTATTGCTCCAATACCCAAAAGGGAGTCGGGAGGATTCGAACCTGGACCTTTTGGGCTCCCCAGTATGGGCCAGCTCGAAGGAGCTCTGTTGTTCGTGGGTCGTGATGGTGCTGTGATGATGGGTGGGGAAGCAAGTGGACCCCAGCGCCTCCCCGTCCACATCTTTTAAGGATGGAACAGCCAGGGGTGGGGCGAGGGTCACCTGTCTCCACGTAAAGTAGGAGTTTATAGAAAAGGAAACTGAGGCCCACATGGATGTCACTTGCCAAAAGACACAGCCAAGGGCTGGGCACGGTGGCTTACGCCTGTGACCCCAACACTTTGCGAGTCCGAGGCAGGCAGATCACTTGAGTTCAGGAATTCGAAAACAGCCTGGGCATCACAGCTGATACCTTATCTCTTGTTTTTTTGTTTTGTTTTTTGAGACAGTCTCGCTCTGTCGCCCAGGCTGGAGTACAGTGGCACGATCTTGGCTCACTGCAACCTCCTCCTCCTGGGTTCAAGCGATTCTCTTACCTTAGCCTCCCAAGTAGCTGGGACTACAGGCACGTGCCCAAACACCCGGCTAATTTTTGTATTTTTAGTAGAGATGGGGTTTCACCATCTTGGCCAGACTAGTCTTGAACTCCTGACCTCCTGATCCACCCGCCTCGGCCTCTCAAAGTGTTGGGATTACAGGTCTGAGCCACTGCGCCCCCGACCCTGTCTCTAAAGAAAAAGAAAAAGTCCGGGCGTGGTGGCTAACGCTTGTAATCCAAGGCGGGTGGATCACCTGAGGGCAGGAGTTCCAGACCAACCTGGCCAACATAGTGAAACCTCATCTTTACTAAAACTACAAAAAAAAAAAAGCTGGGCACGGGGCAGGCACCTGTAATCTCAGCTACTCAGAGGCTAAGGCAGAAGAATCGCTTGAACCCGGGAGGTGGAGGTTGCAGTGAGCCGAGATCATGCCACTGCACTCCACCCTGGGCAACAAGAGCGAAACTCCGTCTCAAACAACAAACAAAAAAGACACAGCTGTGATTTTTTTTTTTAAACAGGGTCTCTCTTTGTTGCCCAGTCTGGAGTGGCACAATCTTGGCTCACTGCAGCCTCTACCCGGTTCAAACAATTCTCGTGCCTCTGCCTCCTGAGTAGCTGAGACTATAGGCGCAGGCCACCACGCCTGGCTAGTTTTTTGTATTTTTAGTAGAGACAGGGTTTCACCATGTTGGCCAGGCTGGTCTCAAACTCCTGACCTCAAGTGATCCACCTGCCTCGACCTCCCCAAAGTGCTGGAATTACAGGCATGAGCCAGTGCACCCGGCTCACAGCTGTGATTTGAACCCAGATCTAGCAACAGTGAGGTTGGGGGGGTAGGGGGAGATCTCCCCTGCTGTGGGTCCTTTTCCTCTCGGGAAGAGGGGGTGAGGGGGGGAGTCAGGGCAGGGCTGGGCACGATTCAGCTGGACCCACTAGCTCATTCCCTTCTCTGTTCATTCATGTAATCATGCATTTCTTGAGCACCTACTGTCTGCCAGGCCCCAGAGCTCATGGCGAAGAGACTTGGGCCCATCCCTGTCGGAAACAAGACAATTGAAAAGTCAAGTAAAATAAAAGAATGACGTGGAAATAAAATACTTGTAAGTTGTGCTAAATGCCAGGTAGAGCTGGGAGGTGTTCAAGGAGGGACTCTGGGTGGGGTGTGGTGGCTCACTCCTGTAATTCCAGAACTTTGGGAAGCTGAGGTGGGCGAATCGCTTGAGCCCAGGAGTTAAAGACCAATCTGGGCGACACAGCAAGATGGCCATCTGTACAAAAAATTTAAAAATTAGCCGGGCGTGGTGGCGTGTCTTAGCTACTTGGGAGGGTGAGGTGAGAGGATCGCTTGGGCCTGGGAGTTCAAGGCTGCAGTGAGCTGTGATCATGCCACTGCACTCCAGCCTGGACCACAGAGTGAGACCCTGTCTCAGAAAAAAAAAAAAAAAAAAAAAGTAAAGGGACTCGGAAGCTAAGGGAAACAGTCCAGGTGTTCCCCAGGAAGAGGAGAGCTGGTGTGTTTGAGTAAGGCCAGTAAGCTTATTTGTCTGGAATAGGGAGGGAGAGAGGGAGAGGAGATGGAGAGGTAAGGAGGAAATCGAGAGAGGACCCCACAGAGCCTGGGAGTGGCTCCCATTTAGGGTATATGGGGAAATGTATTAGGTCTATTAGGAAATCCTAATCCTGCCTACCTGCATATGAGCCCCACATAGCTGCTCCTCTGGTGGGTCTCCCCATGCCCAGCCCCTGCTCACTCAGTGTCAATGGCTTTCTGGTGCCCTGGGGATGCAGTGCCAGCTCTATCTTCATCCCTCCAAATAGGGTATGGCCCTGTCCCCTTCAGTTTTGCAGATGAGGAAACCGAGGCTAAAAGAGGGGCAGTGTCTAGCCTCCAGTTTTGGCTGGACCACATCAGAGTGGAGGTAGAAAACCTAGCTCCTGAGGCCGGGCATGGTGGCTCATGCCTGTAATCCCAGCACTTTGGGAGGCGGATCACTTGAGGTCAGGAGTTCGAGTCCAGCCTGGCTAACATAGTAAAACCCCATCTCTACTAAAAATACAAAATTTAGCTGGGCATGGGTGGCTTGCACCTGTAGTCCTAGCTACTCGGGAGGCTGAGTCAGGAGAATCACTTGAACCTGGGAAGTGGAGGTTGCAGTGAGCCAAGATCCCACCAATGCACTCCAGCCTGGGCAACAGAACAAGACTCTGCCTCAAAAAAAAGAGAAAGAAAGAAAACCTAGCCCCCAGCCCCTCTGGTTTAGTCGAAGGGTGCCGCTCCTAATTGGGGCCATGCCTCAGACTCCCCACCTGGAAAATGGGGGCAAAACTCCATCCTTGGGGTAGTGGGCATGGCTTGGGAGTGGGCGTGGCTGGAGGACTGAGCCCAGGGCCTTCCCTAGGCTCCCACTGCATTTAGCTAAAACCCATGCCCTTGCCCCTGTCTTCCCACCCAGTCCCACCACACTGCCTTTTTTGTTCTTGATCTGCCATGCTGGCTCCTGTCTCTGAGGCTTTGCACACTCCTGGCACTTTTCCCCACTTCAAGACTTGCCTAAAATGTCACCCCATGCCCTCTTCTCAAGGTGCTACAATATGTTTCTGTCTGGATAGTTCCTGCCACATCTCCAGGGCCCAGGGCATAGTGCATGCCCTCTACCAATGAATCTGTGGGAGCAGGGGCCAGGGTCTCTGCCTGCCATGTGGCCATAGACCCAAGGCTCAATTCAGAGAGGACGAGATGTTAGGGATGAGGCATCAGGGATGAGGGGAGTGTCCCATTTTCTCAGCTGGAGAAGCTATTTGAGACCATGACCCAGGATTGCTCCTTGGATCTGCCCCAACTGCACTGAGGAGCCTGTGCCCAATCCAGGGAAGCAGAGCCTCACGAGGGACCAAGAGCCAAGCCCAGGAGACAGCACCCCATAGGAATGTTTCTCAGGCCAAGTGAGAAATGCCTGTAGCAAGCCTGTGGCTCCAGCTACACAGTAGGCTGAGGTGGGAGGATCGCCTGAGCCCCAGTTTGAGGCTGCAGTGAGCTATGATTGTGCTTTGCACTCTAGCCTGGGCAAGAGAGTGAGAGCCTATCTCAAAAATAAAAAATAATTTTTATAAGCTGGGTGCGGTGGCTCACGCCTGTAATGCCAGCACTTTGGGAGGCCAAGGCTGGTGGATCACTTCAGGAGTTTGAGACCAGCCTGGCCAACATGGTGAAACCCCATCTCCACTAAAAATACAAAAATTAGCTGGGCATGGTGGTGGCGGCACCTGTAATCCCAGCTACTCAGGAGACTGAGGCAGGAGAATCGCTAGAACCTGGGAGGCGGAGGTTGCAATGAACCAAGATTGTGCTACTGTACTCCAGCCTGGGGGACAGAACAAACCTGTCTCAAAAAAATCTATCATGGTCAGTACTGGGGTCTGGGACACCAGTCTAGACGTGTCACAGGTGGAGTGGGACAGGCTGGGGTTCAGTTTCTACCATGTCCTCTGCCAGCTCTGTGCCCGTAAGACCAGGCACTTGGGAGCTGTGGGGAAGGTATCAGCTCCCAGGCCGGAGGCAGGGATGCTTCAAAGACAAGAAACGGGCCAGGTGTGGTGACGCACACCTGTAATCCCAGCACTTTGGGAGGCCAAGGTGAGAGGACTGCTTGAGTCCAAGACTTCAAGACCAGCCACGGGCAACATGGCAAAATTGTGTCTTTACAAAAAATATGAAAATTAGCTGGGCGTGGTGGTGCATGCCCATAGTCCCAGGTACCGAGGAGGCCGAGATGTGAGGATCACCTGAGCCTAGGAAGGTTGAGGCTGCAGTGAGCTGAGATCAAACCACTGCACTGCAGCCTGGGCAACAATGAGACCCTGCTAATGAGGCAAAGATGAGCAAACCCCACTGATATTTTTTTTTTGAGACGGAGTCATGGTCTGTTACCCAGGCTATACTGCAGTGGTGCAATCTTGGCTCACTGCAACCTCTGCTTCCTGGGTTCATGTGATTCTCCTGCCTCAGCCTCCCAAGTAGCAGGGATTACAGGCACCCACCACCACATCTGGCCAATTTCTGTATTTTTAGTAGAGATGGGGGTTTCACCATGTTGGCCAGGCTGGTATCGAACTCCTGACCTCAGGTGATCCACCCACCTCAGCCTCCCCAGTACCCACTGATTCTCATTCCTCTTTCCCAGCCCATGGGGTAAGTTGGCCACAAAGCTCCAGAGAAGAGGGGCTGTGGGGACTCCATCAGGCCCCAGCAGCAGGTGCACCCCGCCCTTTGCTTCTCTTATTAACAAAGGGTCATCCTCCATCTCCCTCTAACCTGCCTTGGAAGCTAGGACGAAACAATACAGAGAAGCCAGGGCAGAAGGGACAAAAGAAAAGTTCAGTTGACACATCATCCATTTATTATCCTTCAGAGTCTAAAACTTCCTCGTGATACAACGTATAGCCACCCATTCCAGCCTGCTTACTGGAACTTCTATTCCCATCTGGTGGCAAACATTTCTTTTTACATTTGTTTTACTATCAAAGATTTAGAGTCACAATAAATACAAGTGACAGCCTCCACCCCCGAAGAGCCCCCCCAATACCCTGCACTAGTGTAACCGTCTATTACACTTTAAGGATTATAAAATTGTTTGCTGTCCTTTTTTAAAAGCTCAGTCCAAGTTCTTTAGGTTAACGTCATCTGCAGCATAGCTCGGCATCAAAAACCCTATGGCAGAGCAGCAAGGATCATCCCTTCTGTGATGGCGACCCCTGCGATGAGAATATTTGTATAGAGAAGTCTTTCCCCTGCCTCTACATCCAATAGGAGAGTGGGAGCCACGAGGCCCAGTGGGGCTGCCACTGGGTCGCCCCATTCCCTCTGCCCTGAAGCTTTTGCTTCACCAAGGTCCGCGGAGTACAGGAAAGACCAGGAGCCACTAGCACTGTGGGCTGTTCCACCCTGAGAAGGGCTGCTACAGACCTCATCAGAGAGAGAGTTCTTCATGTCACCGTAGAGTTCCTGGGATGAGGTCAAGACGGCCATAGCTGTGGGAGGCTCCAAGGGCACTTGGCCATTCCAAACCCTACCCCCCACCTCCACTACAACAGGCGAGGTGTGAACTCTGAGATCTCCCCAGCCCTGTCTACAGGGCAGCCGACAGAAGGAAGTTTCCAGGTGCTGTTGGAGGTTCATGTCACAGATAACAGGGGATAGTTACAATCAGTTGGGCTGGGGGCTCCCACATTCTGACGGCTTGCAGGAACCTGATCCTGGTAGGGCTCTCAAGAGAGACCAGGACCAGGCACTGGCCGGTTTTGAGGGTGTGCTTTGCTGCAGGCAGAACACCCTAAACATCAATCAATAGCTATCCTGATGAATCCAAACCCCACACCCAGAGAGGTACTTAATAATGCCTTCACCTGGAACATCATAAACGTCATCATACAACAACCCGCTTGCGGCTTATCATAGAGGTTATGCTGCAAGGAACTGAAAGGAAATAATGGGCTAGAGTGCTCGAGACAGCAGAAATGAAGCAAAGATTAAGGCATCTCACACTTTTGCCCCCTGAAATTATTAAAAAAAAAACTATATCACAGTATGTACGTTGTCCCTGATGGAATACTCCCTGGGGACCTGGGGCTGACCCTCTCCCTTTCAAGGGGCAGCAGTCCATAAGGACGGGTTGACAGTCATCAGCCCTGAAAGGACAGCTGGGCCAGGCTGGGAGAGGTCAGGAGCTGGAGCTGGGGCTGGGGGCCGGCGGGTGCGGCTCGGATCTGGCCCCCTGGTCAGACCCAGCTGACCCAAGCTGCAGCACGCAGAGGTGACTTTGGCCTGGATGCCTGATCCCCAGCCACTGCATAGAACTGAGGTTGGTTCGCCGGGCAGGGCTCTCAGTGGGAAGAAGCCAGCCTGGGTGCTCCTTCCGGGAGGAGCTGGAAGATCTGGCCCCCGTCATGGAACAGAGAGGGCTAACAGCTCAGGGTCGTAGGAGACAGGTATTTATTTGCCAGGCACACAGAAAAATGCGAGGAATAGAAATGCTTGCATACTCTTGAATTTTTTTTTTTTTTTTTTTTTGGTGTAAAAAACACACCCTCCCCTCCCACCCCAAAAAACATCAAATTCCTTCCTTTTCCCCAAATCCCTGGATCTTGGAATGAAAGCCACCCTTCCCCACCCTGCCCTCACCTTCTTCAGCCCATCCAAGTTACGCACAAAAAAACAAAAATCAGTGAGAAATTTGGGGGTTTGCACAACAAAAAACTAGATAATATTTTCCAAAACTAGGTCTTCTATGGTGTATCAAAAAAGTTTCCTACAGACTGAGGATATTCACACGACAGGAGCCTGGGGGTTAAATGAGCCTTTATTAGAACGTTGTAGCAGTTGTGTTTGAAGGCGGCAGCCCTACAAAAAAAAATTTAAATTAAATCCCCTAACTGCATGGGTAGAAAAACCAGGGCTGGAGCTCAATTGAGACCGGTGGAACCCAGTCCTCACGGAGACACACGCATGTACGTGGGCACAGGACGCCCTCGCAACAGCAAGAAGCCGGCCCAGCGTGAAGGAGACACAAGAACGGCTTCTGCCTTTCCTCATGGATCCAGTTTTTAAAGAGTGGGACGGGAAAGAAACAAAAATGAAACTAAAAGCAGACCTGATCCTTTTAAAACATTTTTGTAGACTCTAAAGGGAGTTACAAAAAAAAAAAAAAAAAGTCTGAAAGCAAATCCTGACAGCAACCCCTAGGTTTAAGGACAGGTTCTAAACTAGACCCAAACGGAAAACCTGAAGTCTGTGCGCAGCGGCTCGCCGCACACCTGGACGGCGCCTCCCGACCTCCACACACCTGTGCACGTTCACCTGCTAAGAACAAGGCCAGGGTGGCTTAAGATTGCGTCCATCGAAATGAATAGAAAAAAGGAAAGAATTTAATAAAATAAACCACAACAGAAAAACCCCGCAACAGTCCCCACTCCAGCTTCCTGCTCGGGGCTGCTGCCGACCGGATCTTCTCCTCCTCCCTTCACGGGCAGCTTCTGGAATCCCTGCTTCTCTGGCTGGGTGTGTTCCTCAGTTTGTTCTTCTAAGTCTGAGAGGTCCGGGGGCGGGGGTCTCCAGAACCAGCAGCAATGGAAGCGTTCAGCTGAAGCGAGGGCTGCCTCTGTCATCCTGCATCTGTCCATCAGTTACCGGGGCGGGCCGGCCGTCCCTGCCAGGGGCTGTGGCACCATAAGCCGCCCACCCTCCAGGGCACAGGGCCAGCGGGACGACGCAGCGCACAACAGGGACCCCAGGGTCTGCACGGTTTACTTTTAACTCCATCATTATGAGGTGATTTAAAAAAAATCTTTCAACTTATAGATCGCCATGGGAAGGCAGTCAAAGATCGGGAGCCTAAGACGGGGAAAAGCAAAAACAAAACGAAACGCCCCGCTCGGTTCAGAAGCCCCGGGCGCTGGCCTTGCCCATGCGCGTCACAGTGTCCAGGGTGAGCCGCCCGTGTGCCGGCAGGGGCCGAACAAGGGGGCCGGGAGCAGAACCAACCCCCAAGGTCCACTTTTCTGCTGGTGTCGGGCAAACTAAAGGCAAAGAGAGAAAGGAAGAAAGCCCACAGGAAAGGTTCCCCAGCGATGATCCTTGTCCGCCTATGAGGCGGCACCAGCCCCCCAGCCCTGATGAAACTTTGCAGCCAAGAATTGAGGTCTCGCCTCTGCAGCACGGCCGGTGCTTGCTCTTGGGACGGGCACGGTGTCTTCCCGAGCCAGCGGAGGGTGGTGCAGTGGGTCCTTCTAGACTGGGGGCCAGGTGGGGAAGGAGGGAGCCCGTCTTCCACGGGGCCTGGCTCACACTATTTCCACGTGGCTGACTGGGGGATGGAGCGGGGTGGGATCATGTCCAGGAGGTACTCTCGCTGGCGGTCCACGGCTGAGGAGCTCTTGTGCACCGCCAGGCTTGGGCTGACAAACGCAAGGGTCCCGCCTGCAACAGAACAGAGCAACCAGCCGAGAAGGCCCTCGTCAGGAGGACTCCTGGGAGGAACCCAGTCACAGGTGCCTAGACCCCAGCCCCAAAACACACTAAGGACCCAGGAGCCCTTGCGAAGCTGCCCACACTACTAACTCAATCAACGTTTCAAATCCCAGGCCCCAGAGCTAAAGAGTATTTAGGCAGCAACTCAATGGCCCTGACATTTCCAGGTTCTGCCAAGGTAATCCCAAGTGCAGGGCAATCATCAGAGGGTCAGCAGCCACCTGTGTTTACAGAAATGAAGGCACTGACCGCAGTGCTGCTTAGAACAGTGGAAAACCATAAACAAATTTGTGCAACAGGATAATAATACAGGATGGAATACTATGCAGCCATGAAAAACTATCTTAGCCGGGCGCGGAGGCTCAGCCTGGAATCCCAGCACTTTGAGAGGCTGGGGTGGGAAGATTGCTTGAGGCCAGGAGACCAGCCTGGGCAACACAGCGAGGCCCCATCTCTAAAAAAATATCAGCTGGACATGGTGGCACATCCCTGCAGTCCCAGCTACTCCAGAGGCTGAGGTGGGAGGACTGCTTGGGTCTAGGAGATCCAGGCTGCAAGTGAGCTATGATCGTGCTACTGCACTCCAGCCTGGGCAACATAGCAAGAAGTTGTCTCCAAAAGAAGAAAACAAAAAACAAAAACAAAAACAAAAACAAAAAAAGGAAAAAACCTATCTGCTACCCTCAAGTGTTTTTTTTTCTTGGTGGTGGTTGTTTTTAATTTGTAGAGATGAAGTCTTGTGGTTTGCATTATCTAGACTGGTCTCAAACTCCAGGCCTCAAGCAATCCTCCTGCTGCCTTGGCCTGTCAAAGCACTGGGATTATAGGCACGAGCCACTGTGCCCAGCTCAAATTTTAATGCTTACAGAAAGGGTCTCTCATTAACACACAAA
This sequence comes from Theropithecus gelada, assembly GCF_003255815.1. Taxonomy (NCBI): domain Eukaryota; kingdom Metazoa; phylum Chordata; class Mammalia; order Primates; family Cercopithecidae; genus Theropithecus; species Theropithecus gelada. The sequence continues at coordinate 19,134,592 of NC_037687.1, read as the reverse complement.
GTAGCCAACGCAAGGCACACATTTCCACAAAGGACCCTCAAGGGAAGAGGAGACACTGGGGCAAACCCATTGCCACAGTCTTTTCTCTCTGTATTTTCCAAATTTCCATGATAGATAAATATCACTTTTATAATTGGAAAATAAATAAATGCCCCCAACCCAGCACACGTAGGATTTTTGACCAGAGGGTAAGGGCTGCCCCAGACCCCTTGAAATGGGGTCTCACTCTTGCCCAGGCTGGACTGCAGTGGCACAATCAGTGCTCACTGCAGCCTTAACCTCCCATGCTCAAGCGATCCTCCTCCCTCAGCCTCCTGAGTAGCTGGGACCACAGACACATGCCATATGCTTGGCTAATTATTTTTTTGTAGAGACAAGGTCTCACCATGTTGCCCAGGCTGGTCTCAAACTCCTAGGCTCAAGCAATCCTCCCATTTCAACCTCACAAAGTGCTGGGATTACAGGTGAGAGCCAGCATGTCTGGCCCTAAGGGTATTTTTAGTGGTGGCTAATACATCTTGTGGAAAAAGTGTTCCCAGGTCAAATGTTCTTAGGAACTATCCCTATGTGCAAGGGCAGCACTCCAGAAACCTGGCAACTGGGTGCTGCCAGGCACTCTCTCGAAACCCTTGGGGTAACTCTTTTAGGAAACAGTGCTTTCAACTATTTCTTTCAAACTTCAAACACATACTCACACACATGGCTTCCAGATGACTTCCACCACCGTGCCCACATGCACACACTTATCGACCCCTCCTTTTTTTTTTTTTGAGACGGAGTCTTGCTCGTTGCCCAGGCTGGAGTGCTGTGGCACGATCTCGGCTCACTGCAAGCTCCGCCTCCCGTTCACACCATTCTCCTGCCTCGGTCTCCCGAGTAGCTGGGACTAGACGTCTGCCACCACGCCCGGCTAATTTTTTGTATTTTTATAGAGACGGGGTTTCACCGTGTTAGCCAGGATGGTCTCGATCTCCTGACCTTGTGATCCACCCGCCTCGGCCTCCCAAAGTGCTGGGATTACAGGTGTGAGCCACCGCGCCCGGCTAGACTTCTCCTACTTTCTTTCTTATACTTTCAAACTTCCCACAAGAGTAATTTCTGACCAGCCCGTGAGTCCTTAGCTGTCTTAAACCTGCTGAGCAGAACATCTGGCTGGCTCCTTTGATGACAGCGCACTCAACTGTCTAGGCTGCCTGCATTCCTCTGCAGCCGAACATCTGCCCTCTCCTGAACTGCTCCTGCAGAGCCTGGTACCTGGGCACGCCCCTCACTTAGGACAGCAGCAGGCTCAGCAGACTCTCAGGCTCCCCCACTCTGCCTAGGATCTGTCTCATGACCGTCCTCTCCTACCTGCAGGGTCACAGGCTTCAGGGTGCATGTGGGACACTTTGGTTCCTCTCCCAGAGGGTGCCCATCTCCATAACTGGGCCCTTCCTGACCACCTTTTATTTCCCCATTTTTGGTGGACACAATAAATATTAAACTTTTGTTCTAATGTTAGCACATACGTGAGAAAATAAACAGGCCATCGGGACCATGCCAGGGACGGTGGGGCCGCAGCTGACTCAGGAGAGCCCACTCGAGGGCCTTCACCCCCACTGGTTGTTCTTCAAACACCGTCTCCGGCAAGGCCTCCACGACCTGCCCTAGGTGAGCCTGGCCCCTGCCCTGGGCGCACCCCCTGCCCCGCATTACTGTTCTACTCTGCACCACTCGGTGCGACCGCAGCATGGATGGCACAATGACAGAAAAAAGGATGTTCACTGCGGCACAAAGAGAAATGGGGAACCCTGAGCGGGCAAGACAGGGGTGTGTGCTGACAAGAGTCCATGTGGATGGCTGTGGGGGCACCCTCTGAACCAGGCCTGGCCCACATTTTGCGGGTCAAAGGCTGAGCCTGGGTGCAGAGAGTGAGGGTAGTTACTATTTCCTATCTGCTTGCGGCTGTCACTTCTTCAGGGTGTCCTGCTTAGGGGCGGGAGAGAAAGCCAGAGTCCGAGGAGGTCGAGCTTGGGAAGCGGGTCTGGGAAGCAGGCCTTCCTGTGTTTACCGGGTGCATATGTGCCTCTGTTTACGATAAGGAAGGGTGGACCCTGCAATGGGTAGGTCCCCTGGGGAGTCCTGCAGAGGCCACCCACCTGTGCTGAGGGGCGTCTTCTTCCAGTTGGAGGTGGCGCTGCCCTTGCCGGAGCTCACGGTTCTCTCGGAATGTCTGCCGGTCCTGCTGACCAGGGCTGTGGCCGAGGCTGAGTTCTGCAGTTTTGGTGACGGACTGAAGGTGTGCAGGACACCTCGGGGAGTTGTGGCCGAACCCCGGGAAAGCTGGCTGGAGGCCTGCAGTGGAGAGAGGGGGGCGACGGCTCACACAGGGAAAAAGACAGCAGCGGGCGAGACACTCAGCGCAGCCTCTCCTTGCTCTGGCTGACCTCTTCCCACCCACACGGGGTCCCTAAAGTCCAAAATCAGGAGACCAGGTAAGTTACACAGAGGGGTGGGGGAGGGGAGAGAGAGAAACAGAAACAGAGGGAGAGACAGATAGAAGAGGCAGCGTGACAGTCGGCGACTGACGTGGTCACGAGCTGCGGTGGGGGCGCGGGGCTCCCGGCGCCCAGCGCGGTTCTGACCTGTAGCACAGCCCCGTTACTCCAGTCGCGGGCCTCTCCTGAGCGGAACGCCAACTTACGCCGGGGTTTTATGACCTACACAAATGGGGGTTAAAAGCGAAGTCAGTGCCGTCCGCTGGCTGGCCCAGAGTGACCGAGGGGGAGCCCCACAGGACAGGCCCGTCCCCCGGGGACTTTAGGCGCCGCGTGGGGATCTTGAGGAAATGTGTTTAGTGAATTGCAAAGAACTTCCAAGAAGACAAAAATTGCCAAAAGGGAGCTTCGGGTCTACAGAGGGTGGGAAGGAGAAACATTAAAATAAAACAACACGAGAACAAAAAACTTGATTTCAAACTTGTTCCTCTCCAAATTTAGCAAGAACATTTCTTCCAAACGCCCCTTTGGTATCTCAACGTGGCTTTCAGAAAAGTCCTTGGAGACAAGCAGTACTTGTCAGCCGGCAGCCTGCGAGTGAGAGCTACAAAATCTAAAGACACTGCAAATTAGTGTTTTCGCCGCCCAACGCCACCATTAACTGCAATTTAGACGCGCAGTTAACAATCAGGCGGCGCAGTGAGGGTGTGCGGCGGATCGTGGAACGGCCTCTGCCTCCCAGGGTTGGGGCTGCCGGCAGCAGGCCAGGCTCACCTGCTTCAGCGCGGGGTGTGGGGCGGCGGCGGGCTCCGCCTTGGCCTGTGCAGGGGCCGCACCCTGCTGCAGGAGCCGCTGCTCAATCTCCTGCTCCTGCTGCAGCGCCTTCACGAAGGCGGCCTTCAGCCGGCTGGTGTGCTCCACCTTGAGCGCCTTCTTCTGGTTGGTCGTCATGCAGTTCTCACACATGATGGCGCCGCTCTTCTCCTCCCGCCAGCGGCACGTGAAGTCCGTCTTGCACTGTGCACACATGTAGGGCTCCCGGGACAGCACAGTGGCAGCCGACATCCTGCCTGCTGCAAGCAGACAGCACGTGGCTCACGTCAGAGAGACAGGATGACAGTCAGGGCCCTGGCCGCCCCCAGCCCAGGATGCTGGAGCCTCAGTCGCCGCAGTCTGTTCGTTCTGCAACTGCCTACTGGGCACCAATGACATGTGGACATAGGGCCAGCCAAGGCCGAACAGCTTCAGAAAACGTCGGCCTCCTGTCCCACCCACCGCTGGACATGACACCACTGAGAACCAGCAAGGACCATGCCAGGCCCTGCCTCGATGTGGTGGGCACCCTAGGTTATGTACGAGTTAATAAGGGTGACAGGCAAGTCACCCAGCCAGTGCTTTGTGGCTGCTGAGGTGCTCAGTTCATTCTTAGGAGGGGGTACCCCCAAATGCCCCATGTCCTGAGGAGGAAACTGCCCCTGCCCTGGGCCCCTCACAGTCCTGCCCACTCCTCTGCTCTGAGGGTCTGATGCAGTCACCAGAAGAGGACTCAGCCTCCTGGCCTACTCGTGTCACCCCTACCTCAACCTGTGGGCAGAAACATCCTTGGTCTCCACATCCAGGAAGCAGGGGCTCCCTGGGGGGCCGATTCACCCACCCAGATCCACCCACCTGGCTATCTCCAATGCTGTGTTGATCACCCTGTAGATGCCCTTTTATTCTTAAATCCCCCAGGACAAGGTGCACTCCACACTGCCCCTGAAGAGGGTGATCGTGCGAGCCTGCCCAGGCGGGGGCAATGGGGTGGGCTGTCCCTCTCCCTCCTCAGAAGCTGGGAGCACTCGAAGCTCTGGAAGGTTCTGCCTGTGTGTCACAACCCCACACTGGTTTGAGAGCCCTTTGTGGAGGCCAACCCCGTCAGTCTCCCACAGATGTGCACCCTCACCTGTACTCCACCACACGCCAACATCATGGAGGCCACTACTGCCCGTCCCCCTGGGCCCTGAGCTTCTCAGGGCCTGGCTCTCAGAGGACAGTGTCCAGACTCCACAGTGGCACTGATGGTGTTCCTGCCAAGCCTACCCAAGACCCTCCTGGCTAGGCAGCCCTGCCCCAGCCTCTGCTGTGTGTTGGAAAGAACCCAGGGGGCACCCTTGGAGGCCAGAGGCAGAAGCAACCTCACTGGGTCCAGGCCACGCACCTTGTGTCTCCAGTAGGTTCTGCACCACCTCCTCCAGGCCGACCAGGTAGATGAACTCGTTGTTGGCGGCACTGGGCAGGAAATTCATCTCTGGGGCTGGGGGCTTGGGTGGGGGGATCTCGAGTAGCGTCTTCTCCAGCTGTTTGCGCAGCGCCAGCTTGGCGGCTGCCTGTCGGCTTGCTGGAGACTCGGCAGAGGTGACCACAGAGGCCACGCTAGTGGGGGTGGAGTTGGCCTGAGCGGAGGTGGCTGTCGTCCCCTTCAGTGATGCTGGGGTGGGCTTTGGGAGACAAGAACTCAGTCAGGGCGCTCTGTGTGCCTGCCCAGAGGAATGTTCCCCAGTGCCCCCATGCCCGAGGTCCTTTCAACTGCACTGACTAACCAGTCCCCTTGACGATGGCATCCTTACGAAAGTGAACCCAGCCATGGTAACAGGCTCTTAGAAGCCAGGGCAGCAGGGAGAGCTGCGAGAAACACACCACCCTAGGAGGCGACTGCTCATCTGCACACGCGCGCAAAGGTTTACCAGATACACCGCACACACTTAAAATCTATAATTTGCCGCGCTCCGTCATGTGATTGTGAGGGCACCCACGTGGCTGTCACCAGCTTCTGGAGGTCACCACCCTGCCCAGCAGGGCCACTGTCCTCTGGCTACGGCCTGGCCTACTGCCTTCTCACAGGGTATGAGAGTGCTCACTGCAGCACCCCCATGAGCCTCTCTGCACGTGCTCCCCTGGGATGCTAATGTCTGAGGTAGTCCCTGAGTTCTTATGGGGTGAAGGGGGAAGCAGCTCCTAGGCCAACCTCTTCCCCTTACCCTCCACCTAGTCCTCGCTGCTGCAGTGCCACTTCACAGTCCTGCCTGGATCCCAGAAGCAGACCCTTGACTATCTCCACCAACCCCACAACTGCTGGATGGGGCTCTCCCTGAAACCCAGAACTGACCACATGCCAATGTTCTTAGCTTTTGGGGGCTGAGGACCCCTCTGGAAATATGAGGAAAGCTGTGCACCCCACCCCCAGTGACTTGCAAATGCCACACTGTGGGGCGCAGGGTGTCCAGGATGCCTTCCCAGGGTCCCACCCTACAACGAAGGCTCCCAGAGACCAGCCTGCCAGTTTTTTGGCCCCTCAGCAACTGAGACCAAACCCAGGCCTCCGTCACCCCTGACTAGCCAGTTCCCCTACTCCTTCCCCTCACAGCCTCCCCAAGCCCTGCTAGGAGCAGACCACCTTCTCGGCCACTGACTGCCTGTGCCCACCCTCAGGGCACAAAGACAACAGAAAGGACTGGATAAAAGTTCACGGGTGGGGCCGGGCGTGGTGGCTCACGCCTGTAATCCCAGCATTTTGGGAGGCCCAGGCAGGCGGATCACGAGGTCAGGAGATGGAGACCATCCTGGCTAACACGGTGAAACCCTGTCTGTAATAAAAATACAAAAAAATTAGCCGGGCGTGGTGGCAGGCGCCTGTAGTCCCAGCTACTCGGGAGGATGAGGCAGGAGAATGGTGTGAACCCGGGAGAGGGAGCTTGCGGTGAGCCGAGATCGCGCCACTGCACTCTAGCCTAGGCGACAGAGCAAGACTCTATCTCAAAAAAAGAAAAAAAAAAAAAAAAGTTCACGGGTGGGCAGGATGTGGTGGCTCACACCTGTAATCCCAGCACTTTGGGAGGCCAAGTCAAGCAGATCACTTAAGGTCAGAACTTCAGGACCAGCCTGGTCAACATGGTGTAACCCTGTCTTGACTAAAAATACAAAAACTAGCTGGGCATGGTGGCAGGCGCCTGTAGTCCCAGCTACTCGGGAGGCTGACGCAGGAGTATCTCCTGGGAGGTAGAGGCTGCAGTGAGCCAAGATCGCACCACTGCACTCCAGCCTGAGCAAGAGGAAGACACTTGTTTCAAAATAAAGATATTTGATCACACCACTGTACTCCATCCAGCCTGGGCAACAGAGTAAGACTCTGTCTCCAAAAAAAAAAAAAAAAGTTCACAGGTGTATGAAACTACCTGCCTGGGTCGGTCCAGGACTAGCCATCTTCTCTACACTCGAACCTGACCTTCAAAAGCAGGCAGGGACACTGCTCAGAGTCTCGCTCTTGTCTGAGGGCAGGCAGGCAGGCAAGAACAAACCGTGCCAAAGAAGGAAGAAAGAGCAAACACGCCCAGCAGCAAAAGCCCCTGCGGACCCGGTAATTTTATCTGTCAGCCAAGGCGCCTGTTTCCAGCCTGCCCGCCCCTTGGTCCTGCTCTTCCCATCCTACTTCCAGCGGGTGGAGACAGACCCTCCCCATCTCAGAGGCTCTGTACAGAGGTGAAGGGACGTGTGGCTAAGAATAGGCGCGCCTGGTGACATGAGAACATTTGCTGAGGAGGCGATCGAAAGAAGCCACTGCTGGGAGGGCGGCATGGGCTCCAGGGCACCCCAAGGCATCTCCGGGCCCATCACCGGCCTCTCCTGGGCCTCGACTATCCCCCTAAACCTGCTGTGTGCCACGTGCTGTTTCCTCGGCCATGGGGCTGGTGAGCAGACCCCACCTTCAGCTCAGGTCGGTGCACTGCCCCTCTCAGCAGCTGCTCACCTGTGCTGGACAGCAAGTCTGCCCACGACCCACACAGCCCTATTGCCCCTAGGAGCTCAAGTCCAAGCCCCTGCCTGGCTCTGAGGGAGCAAGGCAGGTCATGCCACACAGCCCGGGGAGACACTACTGTGCCCCAGAACGTGGGTCCAAGAGGAGCAGTCACAGGCGGAACACACACTCTCCCTCACCCGGTGTGGCGCAGCCCTCACCTGTGGGATGTTGACGAGCAGGCTGGTGTTGGGAACATTGGCGACGCGGATGAGGCCCTGCTGGATGATCCTCTGTCCCTGAATCTGCACACTGGGCACCGACGCCCGGGGGGCCAGGAGGAGGGGCGGTGGCCCTGTGCTGGAATGTTGCCTAATGCTGTGGATTTGCTGTTGGGGTAGGGTGGGAAGAACAAGAAATCTGACTGAGATCAACAATGGAGGGGGACCGGAAGGCACAGGCACCTTGGCCCCAAGGACTGGGAAGGGCCCTACTTTCAAGGTAGACAACTGCTGAGGCTGCCAGGTCTCCCCAGTGTGCACAGCTCTGCTTACCTGGGCCCCCCTGACGAGTGGGGGCATGACGACCTGCGAGCTCGCCTGTGGCCCCAGCTTCGAGGATGCCTGCTGCCCACCTCGGACCAGGGGCGGGGGTATGACACTGCCGGGCATCCGAGCTGAAGAGGTCTGCCAACGACACCAAGACCCAGATTTACATGGACCCCTCCCGCCCTTTTTTTTTTTTTAAAGCAAGCAGTTTTACTGCTTTTATGAAAGTACATACAAGTTTTTTTGGTTTGGTTTTTTTAAGTAGCAGAAAAGTTAAAAAATAAAATTATGGATGGGTGCAGTGGCTCATGCCTGTAATCCCAGCACTCTGTGAGGCCGAGGTAGGCAGATCACAAGGTCAGGAGTTTGAGACCAGCCTGGCCAACATGGTGAAACTCCATCTCTACTAAAAATACAACAATTAGCTGGGCGTGGTGGCACATGCCTGTAGTCCCAGCTACTCAGGAGGCTGAGGCAGGAGAATTGCTTGAACCTGGGAGGTGGAGGTTGCAGCGACCTGAGATCGAGCCACTGCACTCCAACCGGGGTGACAGAGCAAGATTCCATCTCAGAACCAAAAAAAAAAAAGATTTAGCTAGCTAGCTGGCTGGGGGTGTAATTCCACGCCTGTAATTCCAACACATTGGGAGTCCAAGGCGGGTGGATCTCTTGAGCCCAGAGATTTGAGAACAGCCTGAGTAACAGTGAAACCCCATCTCTACAAAAAACAGAAAAATTACCCAGGCATGGTGGTGTGCGCCTGTAATCTTGGCTACTTGGGAGGCTGAGGCAGAAGGATGCCTTAAGTCTAGGAGGCAGAGGCAACAGTGAGCTGAGGTCGTGCCATTGCACTCCAGCCTGGGTTACAGAGCAAGACCCTGTCTCAAACAAACAAGGCGAATGTGTAACACAAAATTAGTAAAGATGGCCAGGCGCGGTGGCTCAAGCCTGTAATCCCAGCACTTTGGGAGGCCGAGACGGGTGGATCACGAGGTCAGGAGATCGAGACCATCCTGGCTAACACAGTGAAACCCCGTCTCTACTAAAAATACAAAAAACTAGCCGGGCGAGGTGGCGGGCGCCTGTAATCCCAGCTACTCCGGAGGCTGAGGCAGGAGAATGGCGGGAACCCGGGAGGCGGAGCTTGCAGTGAGCTGAGATCCGGCCACTGCACTCCAGCCCGGGCTACAGAGCAAAACTCCGTCTCAAAAAAAAAAAAAAAAAAAAATTAGTAAAGATGACTACTGATTCTAAACACTGGAACAAGGACCAGGACTCCAACCACAGCCGTGCGAACCTGGGCTCACTCCTGAGTGAGTCCCACCAACATGGCAGTTCATTCTCACATGACACTGGCCGGTCCATGGCAGGATGGGCATGGTCACCCCCTAGAGCAAGTTGGGGGCTCAGGCCTGTTTGAGAGGGAGGGGCAGGAGGGCCTCTTCCGACCTCAGCCATATGGCTGGGAGAAAGACTCTGCCCCTCACCTGGAGGCCCTGGAAGAAGGCTCTCTTGGCCAGAAGAGTCAACATGAAGGGAGATCAGACTTGCTAGAGGCACTCACTGGAAGTCCCCCTTCCAGTGTTGGCCATGATTTCTGTCTGTGACATCAACAGCGGCCTACTTTGGGCCGTGGGGCTTGGAGAGTGCATGTATGCTTTTTCCCTGGGCTGTGGACTGGAGGGCCTCACTCCAGCCTACTCCGAAGGAAAGGGCAACCTCTTGCAGAACCTGGACCAGGGCTGTTTGGGAGCCCAAGGAGCCTATTCTCGACAGCAGCAGTGCCGGTAGGGCACCCACTGAGACACAGCAGGGACACTGACCTGGAGCGATGGCTTGCCAGCAGGAATGTTCTGGGTGCCCCGAACAAGCGGGGGAGGGGTGGTCACGGCACTCCCGACAGAACCTGTGGGCTGCAAGAGAGCAGGACACCAGGAGGTGAGGGGCCACCTGGCCCTCTCCCCACATGGAGGTGCCAAGATTTAATGCTGCCACCGAGGACTGACTGTCTTCCTCCCCTACGGCATCAGGCTCTCAGAGGTTCTGCTTGAAGGCTGAAAGTGACCCTGTCTGCGGTAGGAGGTGACAATTTCTACATGGGCCTAGAAGAGATTTTCCAGCAGCCCCACCCACTACTCTCGGCATCACTTCTTGGCCACTCCCTGACACCCATGCAGTGTCCTGGCACCCACTTGTGCCCTCCAGGGGACAGAATGGCTGATGGCGGCAGTGCCGCTGAGGCAAAGGACCCATGGCCCAGGCAGGGAGATATCAATCTCAGTGAGAAAACAGTGACTCTGGGCACTTTTTAAAGCTGCATGTTCCACTAAAGAAGGGTCAGTGACAGACTTGGTGTCCCTCAATGAGTTTTTGGCAAGTGACAAAGAAATAGAAAAAAGAAACAGGCAGGGCTCTTTCCAACCCACTTGCTAATTGGGTAGGTGTGAGGTGTGCAGGGGGGCGGGGTTTCAAAAAACAAACCCCCAAGCCAGAGCAGGGAGAGTCCTGTCCTTTCTTCAGCTCCTGCTGCCCAGGACACACTTACTTTCTGGTTCACTGAGGCAATTACTAAAGTATTCGGAAGGTAGGAGTTTCCCAGAACAGAGCACTCAAAAAGCCCAACAAAATAAACTTAACCTCGCTGCCCATTAACCTGCATCTAGAAGCAGAGCAACAGTGAGCTTCAGGCTCCAGGGAAGAAGAAACAGAAGCAGGACCCTCCTGAGAGTTGGGGCTGAGATCCATGGCAGCTCAGCACACATCCAGCTGGGAGGGGACTGAGATGCACACAGCAGGAGGGAGGACAGTAGAGACTGGGGCATCCCCTGCGCCCACAGTGCGGGCGGCCTTTCTGCACAGAGCCCTTCACCCAGAAACATGCTTCCAGTGGCACCAGACATCTGTGCTCCACTTCCCTGACACCTGTTGTCCAAGTGAGGTTTAGGGCGGGCGCGGTGGCTCATGCCTGTAATCCCAGCACTTTGGGAGACCCATGAGGGTGGACCACAAGGTCAAGAGATCAAGACCATCTTGGCCAACATGGTGAAACCCCGTCTCCACTAAAAATACAAAAATTAGCTGGCTGTGGTGGCACGTGTCTGTAGTCCCAGCTACTCAGGAGGCTAAGGCAGGCCAATCACCTGAACCCAGGAGACAGAGGTTGCAGTAAGCCAAGGATTTGTGTCACCGCACTCCAGCCTGGCGAAAGAGCAAGATTCTATCTCAAAAAAAAAAAAAAAAAAAAAAGTGAGCTTTAGACCCTCAGATCCAGATTACTCTAGACTGAAATTCACTTTAACATCTTCTAAGCTAAATCCAAAATGCACACTGGAGTCCACAAACGGGGGAGCGGGACCTTGCCCTATACTCCCTCAAGGAAGCCCTTTCACCTTTCTGGCCCCTGACATTGATGATGGGATCGAGGCAAGGCCAGAGGCTCCTGCTGGCCCAGCGAGGAGGGGAGACAGGCACGCACCTTCTGGGTGGTGGCTTCCTTTTGTATCTGACTCTGCCGCAACTTTTTCAACAAAACGAGTTTTGCTTCTTCTAACCTCAACTCTTCTTTCAGCTGTTTGATCATCCTTTCTCGTTCTTCAGGACTGCTTTTCTGCAGGGGCGAGAGGAAGAGGGTTGAGGGAGAGCGTCCTTGGTGGGAAGCAGAGGCCCTGCCGTCACTAGCTCCACCCAAGGGCGCCATGAGTGGGAAGGGCACAGTGGGGCTCTGGCGGCAGTGCCACCACATGGCTCACCATGAGGGCCTCGGTGCTAGTCTCCTTCAAGGCCACCGTGGTCAGCCCATTCACTCTCGGGCTCGAGGGCTGCTCGTTGTCGGACAGCACAATCACATCGGGTGAGGGAGGTCTCCTCTCGGATTTCATGTCACTGTGGGGTGGAAACAGTAGTAACCAGAGTGCCCTTGACAGCTGTGCCCACCCCTGTGGACACATGGCAGGGAGGTGAGACCTCCCTGGCTGCTGTCTGCCCTGCATCTTCCACATCCCCAGCCCCACCCCACGGCACCTGAGCTGCCTCCTTCTTCTCACCCACATGTCATAGGGCACCCAATCCCAGTGCCCAGGTGGGCACCTTGATGGTAGGGACTTCTTAGTGCCTGCTGCCATGTTGCCAGGGCTGAGGGTGTATATGCCCCTGAGAGTGACATGATGACTCTGGAAAACATGCCGCTCCCTCTACCGTGTGCCTCGGATTGTGTAAACACTCGGCTCTGGATCCTGGGGTCCTGCTCAGTGTTAGCCACTGTGGGGGCCTGAGCATGCTGGGTCTGATGGCACGTGTGTGCCTCATCCCCAGCGGCAGTCCGTGCCCATGGTGGAAACCCCTTGAAGAGGAGCCCAGCTCCCTGTGTGAACCACTTTCTTCTCTCTCCACCCAGGCAGGCCAACAGCCCTCACACCTGGCAACCAACCTGTCCCCAGAAGACCAAGAGGTGTATCCACAGGCTGCCAGCTTGCTCACAAGGTGGCACCAAGTGCTAGATGGCCCTTCTTGGGCCCCACGTGGCAGCAGCAACTGTTTTGAAACTGACTAGGACGCAAGTTCTCTCAAAGACCAGAGACTCTCTACCGGCCTGATCTACTCATGGACTGGTTTCTGGCTGGCTGCCTCCAGCTCCACGTGGATGCCAACATCATTCTGTTACCCTGCTGCCCACTCCATAAGTTCCAGCTCAAAATTGCATCATGAGACAGTTCATCATGATTCCAGCCCTCACACCTTTTTCTTTCTAATGAATTTGCCATGGTCTGGGGAACTCACTTCTACCTGTGAACTTGACCTGAGGCCTGTTCCTCCCCTTCTCACTGTCGGCCCACAGCATCTCACTACCAGCTGAGAAGCACCAGGGGACAATCGGGGAAGTACTTGCAGGCTTTCCTTTTTTGTTATTTTGTCAAAATACAGTCACAAACATCTAAGAGTGTGGCTGATGAGCTGCTGTTATTCATCAGAACCAGGAAACAGTAAATATTCATTCTGTGCTAACTGCAGGCCAGGCTCCAAGATAAGTGCGCATGGCACCCACGTCATTTGACCCAGGCAGGAACACATCAGTCTGATTTTCCCCTTCCTGTGAACGATCCTGTAGGATGTATGTGTACAGCTGACACTACTGAAGGTGCAGGGCTGAACACCTGCTGTGGTGTTGCTGACCCAACGCAAGTCCCAGAGACAGCACTCGTTCCCAACCAAGCAGCTCCATTTGCTGACGGCACAAGGCAAACTGTCCCTGAAGATCTGGGTTCACTGTACTTTTTTTTTTTTTTTTTTTGAGATGCAGTCTCGCTCTGTTGCCCAGGCTGGAGTGCCGTGGTGCAATCTTGGCTCACTACAACCTCCACCTCCCTGGTTCAGGCGATTCTCCTGCCTCAAGTCACCTGAGTAGCTGGGATTAATGGGCATGCATCATCACGCCCGGCTATTTTTTTTTTTGGTATTTTTGTAGAGACAGGGGTTCACCATGTTGGCCAGGGTGGTCTTGAACTCCTGACCTCAGGTGATCCGCCCACCTCAGCCTCATTGTACTTTGATCCAAGTGAATCAGGTCCGGTTTTTTGTCAGCAGGAAAACCAGCCAAGGACAGAACGCATCCTCTAGGTGGCACTGTGACCCAGGGAACAAACTCGGACAAAGTTAACTGGGAGCTGCAGCTCAAAGTTGTCTGGGCTCTCGCTCTGCCTGGGTCCAGTTCATAATTAGACCCCGGCAGGGTTGAGGAGCGTCGCTAGGATGAAGGACCTGGCTCTGCTCTAGCAGCCCTCGGGACCTCTGAGGTCCCCTCCAAGCCCAGGAGCTGCGTCCTCAGGGAATGGTGGACACAGAGCACCAGAGGCTAAGGCTTCACCAAGGCTACCCTGGACTCACCAGATGCCGGACTCAGGAACCGCTTTACTTGCTCTCCTCTTGTCCCTCCTAATTCCACCCACCAGAGCTACGTGGCGGCTGTACCTGAACGCTGGTCCTAGCCCTGATCAACTAGGTTCTCACCAGAGACCTGGGCATGGACAGAAAGGAACGATTTCGAAGTATACAATCCCCCAGGCAAGGGGTTATCAGCCCACATTCTGAAGCCCAGAACTGGGTAGCTTGTTTCTAAAGTAACCCAGGACACCTCACTGAGGTCTTAGCAAACCGCCAGCATGTCTCTCCTTGCTGCCGGCCCCATGCCGCCCAAGATCGACTTTCAAGGTGACCTCAGGGCTCTAATTCCAGGCTCCCTGGATGTGCACACACACTGAGCACCTCAGAGGCAGGTGGTCCCAAGGCTCCAGCACAGAGCTGCAGCAGCTGGCCTCTACCCAGGTGGGCTCCAAAGTGAACAGGGTAGCAGGGGCCCAAGGCAGCATCCCGTATAGAGTTACAGACACACTTCCTGGGCCAGCACGAGCTGAAATGAAATGACAGCCAAGCTCTAAGGGACTTAACACTTCTTATCATCTTATTGAGGGCGTGAGGTTCTTCCAGAGGTGAGACGTCTAATAAAATTCAAATCTGCCTGAGGGAAGAGGGCAGGCGAAGGGTCCAGAGCACCTAGTAGCTGAAGCTGCCTGAGTGGGCTGCTCTGACCACAGTGCTTCCTGGCCCCATCTTGGCTTGCGACTAATCAATAACTCATCCAAGAGATGATGTCACCACCCATCAATGATCACTCAGCATCCCAGCAGCCAGCAGGGAGTGAACTTCCTGTATGCTAATCAGGCCACCAAAAAGTCATGTGACAAAGGCATTTCCCTCCTTGGTCACATGACCCTTTAACTGTGCCTTCCAATGTGAAAACCATGGCAACGGCCAGTTCCAACCGGTTTGTGACACGCAGCCTTCATTTTGAGAAGGGAGGTAAGGGTTCAGGTGCTGTCAGAAAATGGAGGCGCCAGGCTCACCCCAGGGTTGTGGAGCTGCAGGCACTTCCTGTGTGGCGCCGGCCCACAGGGGACTGTTGCTGCACCACAGGCTCCAGTCACCTCTACACACACCGCACACGGGCCCCTCTTAAGTTTCTAAAATGAAAAACTTTGTTAAGCTCACTTTTTAAAGGAGAGGGGCTTTAAGAGTCTCAGGACTTTTTAAAATAGTTAATTCAGGAAAAAAGCATGCGGCTCAAAATGATCGTAGGCATTATTTCAGGGAAAAATTTAATTATGAAAACTGCCTATAGTAAATAAAAGCAGTGGAAACCTAGCCCAGCATGCTGGGAGGGATGGCATCGTGGCCCAGGGACAGCGTCTGCCATTCACTCTACAGCAGCTGTCCCAGGCACCAACTTTATTTGGAAGTGATGTGGTATTTCAGGACAAATCCCATAAGCCCGTCCTGCCCATCTTGAGAAGCCTTAATGTAAAACACACTGATCAAGAGATTTTATGTGACCTACAAAAATCCCTGGAAGCAGGCCAGGCTGTTATCAGCGTAAATGGTCTCACCCGCTCCCTGCCACGCACCACCCATACTCCCCCACCCGCTGGCACCAGCCCTGACCTCACAAGCACAGAAATTCTGTTACCTGCCAGGAACTTCCATAGAACTTCCTGGAGGAGAGGCCGGGATTATAAACTTAAATCGAGACACGATCCCACTTCCACAGCACAAGGTTATGGCTTTCAGCTGCCCAGCAACCAGTACGTGGTTAATATTTAGTGTTCCCTCAGCCAGTGCCGGGAAGGAGCCGTCCTTGGAGGCTGGGACCTTTGTGGTTCTCTGAATGGGCCTGCCTGGTATGCAGGGAAGGCACACTTCATCCCCCTCTCCCTCATTCATTCATTCATTCATTCATTCCTCACTCACATCTGCTGAGAGCTCATTTAAAAAGTAGGTGCTGCAGCAGGCAGTGGGGAGGAACCCCTGGATAAATGGAGGCTCTATCCTTAGGGTTCAGTCTACCAGGTAGGACAGACACAAAAGGGAAGGGGCAGGTGGGGGCAAGGCTGTAGGTGGACTTGGGGCTGGCCCCGTGAATGTCTGACCACAGCTGTCACAGCCACAGCAGCAGGGCAGCTTCTCCGGAACTTGTATAAATGCAGCGTGTCCTCCTTGCCCCAGACCTGCTTGATCAAAGTCTGTATTTCAGCAAGATCCCCCAAGTCTTGCACACACTAGGGAAGTTGGGGATGACCATGACCTGTGGCCCAATGAGGCCTCAGGATAAGAAATCCTCCTCCAGGCTGGCTCGGGGAAGACAGGCAGGGCCCAGCAATGCCTTCTCCAGCCACATAACCATTTCCCGCTAGAAGCTTTCCTCCTCACCTCTTTCAGGCCTAGCAGAGTGGACTGCTGGCTGTGTGTAAAGGTGGGATGAGGGCTTTGCTAGAGCCAACATCAGTCCTGCCAGCCCACTTGTCCCTTGTGCAAACACTCATCTTGGGCTCACCAGGCCCTACCCGACATGAACCAAGCTGTTAACATCCCCCACCCTCCTGGGGCCTGGCCCACAGACATGGCCCGGCATGGCCGTGTTCTGTCTACAGAACATCCCTCTTCAACATGCCTCAGGAAGGCTGCCCAGCCCTGTCCCCCTGCCCCGAGGTGAAGGTCATAGCAGAACTTGGGGTTCTACTTGGGGGACTGCAGGTCTAAGCAGAAACCCCCCAGCTTCCCAAGAGGGGCTGGCTGGTGGGTTTCTGTTCCTTAGCCCCCCAACAGCCCAGTGACTGGCCCACCCACCCTCGGCCCAGCAAGCCTAAGTGCCTTTGGTTCCCTGCACCGCACCCCACCCCTGTGAAGATGAGCCCTCCGTCCCCCCGCCTTGCAGGGTGACATGTCAGCACCTGTCTGACAAGCAGGTTCCTGCACCCTGAGCTGGGGGCCATCATGACCTCCTTCAAGTGGGTGTGGCACCGGCACAGCACCCAGGGACCTATGGCCTCATTCTGTGGCACAGCCTAAGCTCCCAAAGAGGGACAGGGTGCCCCCAGGGTGACCAGATGAACAAAGGGCAAGGGGGTATCCAGCCCTGGGGTGATACCACAGCCCCAGAGAAGGGGGCAAGCCCCATGTCCTCAGAGCCAGGAATCTCCTCCTAAGTCCATGATGGCTGGGGATGGGGGAAGAGGCTGGCTGAGCCCATCGTGTGAGGGTGCTGAGCCCTGAACCCGCACACTCCCTGTGGAGTAGCTCCTTTAGCAAGCTGCGGCCTGGAGCTCACTGGCCACCCCTGCCCAGCCTTGGACTTCAAACAGCAGCAGGCAAGTCAGGCTGTGGAGAGAGCCCTCACCCAGCGAGTCAGAAGACACCTGGGTCTCACTTGGTTCTGCCTCTTGCAAGTGACACTTCCCTCTCCATGGCTCCTGCATGGCAGGGCAGAGGAATCCCTGTCCCACAGACTCTCAGGGCTGCCTGGTGAGGTGAGACCTCAGTGCTGAGGAGGCTCGGGCACCTTAGACAGCCGGCTGGGTGCAGGGGGATCAGGCAGCCCTGCTGATCTGAAAATGCTCTGAGAGCTCAGGCCTCGGGAACAGTGACCTTCCTGAGAGCACTCATAGCCACCCTGCATGCCCCTAGGATGGAGAGAGACGTCTGTCCCAACAGCCTGGGTCCCCTGCATCAGGTCCATCCCCACCTTGGAGAAAGAAATGGAGTTGTTTGCCGGGAGCTGCCCCCAGGGCTGTCATTTGGTGAGGTGGAAGCATCCCGCTGTCAGATCACATGCTGCCTCTTCAGAGCCAGCCGCCCACATGCAGCAGCCCCAAAAACCCAGATGGCAGCAGCACCACGGACTCCCGAAGCCCGACGGATGCTCTGACAGGATGCAACCTTGAAGGGGCTAGGAGCGCGCAGGAGTGATTTTCTTTCGGATTGTAGGGCCTTAGAGGAAAGTACTTCTTGGGGTCCCCAACACTGGGAAGATAAGGGCAGCAAATAGGCCGCCTTGCCTCGGCCTTGCAGCTCCCAGATGGGAGCGACAGCAACGAGTAAACTTGAAACATGTGCCTGACCTGACCGCTTTCTGAGGAGAGAGTGGGAGCCCGGTACAGAGCAGACAATCTCAGTAAACAGGTCCTGAAATGTGACACCTGAACATTCACAAACTCCCCAAGGGCAGACTGGGTCTGCTGGGGGCCTGGCAAGGCTGGGGAGCGCCCACCTCCTCCTCTTGCCTTGGTGGAGGTTCCAGGGTGGGGGCTGTGAGTTCAGGAGGAGCCATGCCGTGGACTGATGGACCCCCTTGCACGGTGGGCAGCTGCCTCCCTCGTGCACACAGATGTTGTGCTGCTGGAGGAAAGGGAAACCCACTCACAAGGATTTCTGAATTGTGTGTCTTCATGTGTCTTTGTAAAGTAACAGACCCTGGAAGCCAAACTCCTATTCTTTGAATCCAAGTGCTTTTGTGGATATGAAAAAGGAGCCCTAATACTTACGGCTGACAAACCCTGGACACCGGACCAGACTCTGCAAGACCCCCCGACCCATCTCCGTAGTCCTGAGGAGGCTGTAGGCTCTGGCTGCATCTATTCATAGGCCCCGTAGTACTGGACCTGGGCTGGTTTTATGGCTCAATTCCCAAACTACAGAATGCAGAGGAAGTGACGTGGCAGCCTTTTGAGGTGAAGTCACAGAAGCCTTGCAGCTTCTGCCTAAGCCCTCGGAATGCTTGCTCTAGGAGAGCTGAGGTCTGACTGCCCCAAACCACCATGGGGTCAGAGGCCCACGCTAGCCTCCGCTACACAGGGGAGATGGAGACAGGCACAGAGACTGGTCCAGCCAGTCCCAGCTGTTTTGGCCATCACATGTGAGCGATGAAACCACTGGGGACACCCAGCCCAGCTGACATGCAACTGCAAAGACCAGAGAGCCCCACCAGCAGTGCCCAGCTGGGCGGGACCAGCCAACCAGCAGAACCGACAGACTGAAAAACGTCAATATCTCACTGCTTTAAACCACTAAGCTAATGGAGCCTATGGCCCAGCCTGGCCCCTGGGGAGCTAACCCATATCACTGTAACTCCACTTCCTCCCTCAGATGCTACCCTGGGACAAAGCAGGGAAAGAGATGGGGAAAAGAAAGGGTTTACCCAAGTAACTACCCGCGGAGCCTTAAAGCTCCCCCCGACAAGAGGGACCAGCAGCAGCCTACACAGAGGCCCCCCGGACAGCTGCAGACTCAAGATGAGAACAGCTCTAGGAAGGTCAGGTGGGAGACCAGAGCTGCCCAACAATGGAAGGGGGTGAAGAGGGTCCCATGGAAAAGGAGGAGAAAGTCTGCAGGCCGGGAGGCACCTCAGCTTCAGGCAGCACCTGGAGTGAAGTGAGTCAAGCCAGAAAGCAATTCCTCATGCTTCATTCAGTCTCTCTACCTGCCTTCAAGAAACACTCCCAGAAAAATCCTACGACAGAGAAAAAGGACAGTGTTATCATCAGTTCCCCAAGTTAGTCCTACCACTGAGCAACTTTTTTTTTTTAGAGACAGGGTCTCACTCTGTCAGGCCGGAGTGCAGTGGTGCAATCATAGTTCACTGTTGCCTGGAACTCCTGGACTCCAGTGATCCTCCCACCTCAGCCTCCCAAGCTGCCGGGACCATAGGCACGCACCACCACGCCTGGCTAACTTTTTTCAGTTTTCAATTTTTGGTATTGAAACAGGGTCTCTCACTCTGTTGCCTAGGCTGGAGCACAGTGGTATGATCGTGGCTCGCTGCGTTTTTAAAGTTTTTGTACAGGTGGAATCTCGCTATGTTGCCCAGGCCAGTCCCGGCAATATCTTGTATGGCAGGCCCCTGTGTAGTGGGTGTGCTGACATACAATTCTGGTAGCATTCACTGCAACCTGGGGGTGGGCGCTGCTCACTGGGACCCCACACAGTTCTCCTTCCTTTCACAAGGGGTGGTGTTCACTCACTCAATTGATAGAAAGGGAGCTCTGTTGTCCAGACACAGGCAGTGCCCCAAAACTGAAGAACTAGGCCAGGCGCGGTGGCTCACGCCTGTAATCCCAGCACTTTGGGAAGCCAAGACAGGCGGATCACGAGGTCAGGAGATCGAGACCATCCTGGCTAACACGGTGAAACCCTGTCTCTACTAAAAATACAAAAAAAAAAAAAAAAATAGCTGGGCATGGTGGCGGGCACCTGCAGTCCCAGCTGCTCGGGAGGCTGAGGCAGGAGAACGGCATGAACCTGGGAGGCGGAGCTTGCAGTGAGCTGAGATCACACTACTGCACTCCATGCTGGGCAACCTAGCTCCTCTGTCTCAAACAAACAAACAAACAAAAACAAACAAACAAAAAAAACTGAAGAACTCCTGGGGGTTGTCTGGTGTCCTCCCGAGCCACCCCACCCCCACGCGCTTCTTGCCAGCTGCAGCCCCTCTGCGGATCCCTCAACTCCTTTCTTAGCATCCATCACACTCCTCCCGCCCCGTAACTTGAGCTACTCTTGGCTGGGATGTTAAGAGAAAAGCCCGGGCCCTGCTTTGTGGGGCCCAGGAAGACAGAACACATTCTGCTTCTCTGCCACAGAGGCCGTGGAGGTGAGCGGCTAAGATGGGATTTTTGAAACCCAGCCATCATTCTTCCTGGAGACTTTAGGTCCAACGACCGCTCTGGGACTCCATTATGGTGAGCCCTGCCATGGCGCTGGCTAAAGAGCTCAGGAAAAAGAGAGAGTGTCTGTGTGGCTGGCCAAGACCTGTGAGCCCATCCCTGCCCACTCTCCTTTCCTCAGTACAGAAGGGAGCAGTCCCAGGTCCCCAGCCAGAGCAGAGGAGCCCCATGCAGTGCCCGCCCCCAGCATCAGCACAGCCAGGAGGCGGCCAGCCCACGCTGCCAGAACGCCTTCTAGGAATGCAACAGCCCCTAAAGTCAAAGGGCCCAGCCAGGGAGGCCCAGAGGACCTCAGTGCGACAGGGGCCAGTCTTGGGGGCGTGCAGAATGGCTTGGTTGAGGGTGGTAGAGACAAGCCCAGGAGACCCTAATACCATGCTCATGTGGGCCAGCAGCCTCCACCCGCCCACGAAGGCCACTGCAGCCTGACCTTGCCAGCAGCTGACACCACCAGGGAGGCCACATCAAATTCAGCATGCTCTGCTTAGAAATACAGGAAGACACATGCATTGGAAATGACTACAATCGAATAACTGAAAGGCTAACTTTTCAAGTTTGGAAAACCAAGCAAACATCTGCTGGGCCTTTATGATGGCCACTCCTAGGCCAACCACGAAAATTCACCCTTCCACATAATCCTCTCCACAGCTCCATCATCACCCCCAGTTCCCAGTCCAGGGGACAATCTCAAGGGAGGGCCACATGACTTCCTAAGGTCACACAGCAGGACCTGCAGACAACCTGGGCTCCTATGGCACCTGAGCTCCTGTGTGGACCCCTCACTGTGCCAGGATCCCGGGGGAACCCAAAAGAGGAGATGTGGGGTTGGAGAGTATGGGCCCCATGTGACTGGCAGCTCCTAATTCAGGTCATCAAATATCTTTATTTTGAGACAAGAGTCTCCCTCTATTGCCCAGGCTGGAGTGCAGTGACGTGATCTTGGCTCACTGCAAACTCTGCCTCCCGGGTTCAAGTGATTCTCCTGCCTCAGCCTCCCAAGTAAATGGGACTACAGGTGCCCACCACCACACCTGGCTAATTTTTGTATTTTCAGTAGAGACAGGGTTTCACCATGTTGGCCAGGCTGGTCTCAAACTACTGGGCTCAAGGGATCTGCCCACCTTGGCCTCCCAAAGTGCTCAGATACAGGCATGAGCCACCGTGCTCGGTCATATTTTATTTTTTTTGAGACAGGGTCTCACTCTATAACCCAGGCTGGAGTGCAGTGGTACAATCACGGCTCACTATAGCCTTGACCTCCTGGGCTCAAGTGATCCTCCCACCTCAGCCTCCTGAGTTGCTGGGACTATATGCATGAGTCCCCACACCAAGCGAATTAATCTGTTTGTTTATTGGTAGACATGGGAACCACTATGTATTGCCCAGGCTTGGTCTTGAACTTTTGGGATCAGGTGATCCTTCCACCTCAGCCTCCCAAAGTGCTGTAACTACAGGTGTGAGCCACTGAGCCCCACTATGTCATTTTTGGAATAGTGAACTTTTATTTATGGCTGAAGGATCCTGGACAGCCAGTAGCACCCACAAGCTAAGTCCCTGAGGTGCAAAGGAGGGGGCAGTGTGAGGACACAGATGTGGCCCTCAGACTCTATCAAGAAATGATAACTTACCCAAATTACAAGACGAGTCAGGGGATGGTCAGAAACAAAACATGGCCAGGTGTGATGGTTCATGCCTACAATCCCAGTGCTTTGGGAGGCTGAGTGAGAGGATGACCTGAGCCTTGGGGTTCAAGAGTAGCCTGGGCAACACAGTGAGACCCCGTCTCTAAAAAATAAAAAAGCTGGGCATGATGGCAAGCACCTGTAGTCCCAGCTACTCAAGAGACTGAGGCAGGAGGATCACTCGAGCCCAGGAGCCAGAGGCTACAGTGAGTTATGATTGTACCACTGCGTTCCAGACTGGGAGACAGAGCAAGACCCTGTCTTTTAAAAAAGAAAAGAAACAAAACTCAGTGGTGGTGGACACTCGCACTGTAAGTGGGCCAACGCCTGCTGGAAGGGGTGGGATGGAGTTGTGGTGCTCAGGAATCCAGGCTCCCCAGGGCCTGGTGTGGGGAGAGTAAAGGACAAAGAGGAGGGGAAACCCTGGCCACTGACCACAGCACCCCTCCTGACACTGGTCCCTGCACCCATGCCAGGCCCACCTTCCTCCAGGGAGGAAACATGGTGAGAACTCCTCAAGCAGGGTGGAGGAAGGACTTCCTACAGCAAATGAACTGAAAGGCATCTCCTGGGAGAGATGCCAGCTTCCTCACCAACACACAGGGAGAGAGAAGTCACCTGTGTGCATGAAAGCCACAAAGATGAAACACACACTGCTTCTGAAACGACCACAAACTTTCTCAATGAATGGAAAGTGCTGGCTGTGTCTGGAAACCTCCTGCCCCTCTTTCAAACATCTGCATCACAAGTGGCTAGATCACCATCACTTGCACCTGTCTTCCTAGCCAGCTAGGTACACCCACACCCCAATCAGACCTGCTCCAGTTGCTCTGCGCAGAGTGGCCGCGGGTGACCCACGAGGACCACTGAGGGGCTGGGTACACTTCTGCAGGTACTGGGGGGACTGGCCCATTCACCAAACCTCAATGAGGCCAAGTTTCTTCATCTGCAGAAGGGGACACCACTCACCTCTGGGGGCAGTCATGAAATGCGATTAAACCTCACCTCTGACCAGCGCCTCTGTGGTATCCCATGACAAAGTACAACAGGATGAAGCCCTGCTGCTGCATACTGCAGTGGAATGGCGCCATGAAGAGAAGCACACACATGAGCGTTCATGCAAAGCCTGGTGCTTCATGAAAAACACCCGAGGGTATCTGGTACCAGTGATAAAGTACGAGCTTCCAATAATCAAAACTCTGAACTTTGGAGAACTTGTATTTGCTACCTGCTGTGAGCTCAGTAACTTCCCAACGGATAGGTGGTGACATTGACAAATCTGATTTTGTGACACTAAATGATGATACGTGTATCTGAAATGTTTCTATAACTCAGTAAACTACTATTTTCCAACGCTCAATGGTATTACAAACTCATAGGTGAGTAAAATGTCGTTCAGGGAAAGAAAAGATAATACTGTCAGGCAGAAGAATCCCAAATAATTTATGCAGACAGTTCACCTTTGAAGAGGTGAGCATGAGTCCCCATCCCTCAAGAGTGGGCTGTGTGGCCAGGCATGGTGGCTCACACCTGGAATCCCAGCACTTTGGAAGCTGAGGCGGGTGGATCACGGGAGGCCAGGAGTTTGAGACCAGAGTCTGGCCAACTTGGTGAACAACCCTGTCTCTAAAGTTCCTGTAGTCCCAGCTACTCACAAGGCTGAGGCAGGAGAATCACTAGAACCCGGGAGGCAGAGGTTGCAGCGAGCCGAGATCATGCCATTGCACTCCAGCCTAGGTGACACACTGAGACTCCATCTCAAAAAAAAAAGAGTGGGCCATACATAGTAACTTCCTTCCAAAGAGGACAGTATGGAAAGGGTGGAGAGGGGGGAGGGCGGGGAGAGTAACTTTACAGTAGGAAAACCTGACAAATGGCACCTCACCCAGATGACCGTTCAGTCAAGCCCAGCAGTACCTTTGATACAATGTGATGAGAAGAGCACTTCACCCTCTGTGGTCTTCCTCCCCCAAATCAATCACCTGCCTGTGAGAAAAGCATCTGACAAATCCCAATGCAGGGACGTTCTACAGAACACTTGACCTCTGCTCCTCAAAACTGACAAGGTCACCCAAAACAAAGAAAGTCCGAGAAACTGTCATAGTCCAGGAATCTAAGGAAACGCAAGGACTAAATATAACCTAAGGGAAAAAGGACAACTGGAAAAAACTGAGGAAATCAGAATAAAGTATGAACTTGGTGGACCCTGGCTCACTACTTGTGACATACGTTCTGTAGTCTGTTAACAATGTGGAGACCGGGGTGGGGTTTGCAGGACTGATCTTTGCAACTTCTCTGTGAATCTAAGACTATTCTAAAATTAAAAGTTAATTGTAAAAATAGGTTTTTCTGTTCAAAGTGCAAGAGTCTCATGGATTTTAACGTAACCACGTACAAAAAGCTCAATGACGAGGTTTCAGAGTCTAAGGGCCAACTCACCGGTAGCGACTCGCCACTCTGGATTTTGGTTGCTCATTACAGGAGGAAATACACAATGATCCGAAAAGCCTATGGAAACACCCCTCCACTCTCTAACCTCTTCTCCATGCTAGTTGTTTTCTTCACCATGCTTCAAACCCTCACAACGAATGCAAGAGGATGGACACAGACACAGCCACGGGAACCTAGCAGCTGCCTTCTTAGTAAGCTGAGTGTTAAAGAGATTTGCAAAATACATTTTTAATAAAAAGTTATTTATGTTAATATGTCACAGGTCTATTATAGTCATCTTTAAATGAGTTAATAAATAGGTTTTTTTTTTTTTTTTTTTTTTGAGACAGGGTCTCAACTCAGGTTGTTCAGCCTGGAGTATAGTGGTGCCATCTCAGCTGACTGCAGCCTCTGCCTCCCAGGCCCAGGTGATTCTCCCACCTTAGCCTCCCGAATAGCTGGGACTACAAGTGTGCGCCATCACTCTCTGCAATTTTTTTGGATTTTTAGTAGAGACAGTTTTGCTATGTTGCCCAGGCTGAAATTTTTTTTCTTTATTCTGAGACAGAGTCTTGCTCTGTCGCCCAGGCTGGAGTGCAGTGGCGCGATCTGGCGTGATCTCAGCTCACTGCAACCTCTGTCTCCTGGGTTCAAGTGATGCTTACGCCTCAGCTTCCCGAGTAGCTGGGATTACAGAAGTGCGCCACCACAGCCAGCTACTTTTTTGTATTTTTTTGTAGCAACGGGGTTTTGCCATTGTTGCTCAGGCTGGTCTCGAACTCCTGGCCTCATGTGATCTGCCCACCTTGGCCTCCTAAAGTGCTGGGATTACAGGTGTGAGTCACTGCGCCTGGCCAAAATTTTCAAATTTTCTAACACAGTAAATGTCAACAGACATATCCCACAAAACCAACCGCTGTCTGGGGCCCAGAGGTGGAAAAGGGGAGATGCCAGTGCTTCGGGAAAAGGATTTCCCTTCTCTGGCAGCCCCGACAGTAGTGCAGAGGCTGGGATCCTGGGTCCTGTCCTGCTGATATATCATGGCCCATGTATTTTGGGTCCTGTCCTGCTGATATATCATGGCCCATGTAACTTTCTTTTTGCTGCCAAAGTTGTATTTTGAAAACTGAGAAGTACTAAACATTTAATAGGATTCACCCCACAGATATTTAATCATCAGCCAACAAAATTTGGTCACCTTAAGGTTCTGACGGCCTTATGTGGCAACTGTACAGCCTCTATGTTTACCTAAGTCACAGAAAGCAGGCGTCGCCCTATGGCTATGGAGCAAACACAGGAACATGGCTGGCCAGGTCACCCAGGACCTCAGTGTGAGGACACTATCCTGAATCTTGTGCCCCACTGTCCCTAGACTGCTCGTCTCCGGGACTAGGAATCTCCTTCCTTCTCTAGCAAGTGGGCCGCCTCTCTCCCATCTGAGTGCCTGAGAGATCCTGGGCTCCACCCAGGCTCAGAGTATCAACTCTCCCTTCTCCAGAAGGGGGTCCTGAACCCAAGGCCCAGTCTCAACTCTATGTTCTACCCTTCCTGCACCCATCAATCTATCCCAGCCCACCTTTCCGGCCTCTGCTCCTATCACCGTGTACCTTCAGACTCTGACCCCTGTGCCCAGTGCACCGTGATTTCTGGGTCGCAGTCCCCGAGAGAGTGCCCTCAGACCATTCTTCCCATACTGCCTGCAGATACGCCAAGTCTCCTGGAGGCCTGGACCGATGGCTCTCTTTAGAATGCTCTTTGTACGAAAGCTATCAGGGCCCTGCCTTGAGGAATTCTGCGTGGCATCAAGTCTCAGCCCCATGAACCCCCAAAGCTTTTCAATTTGATTACATCACAACAATTTTAAAGATATAAGCTCTAAAAATCTGCAGTCCTATGGCATGGGTCCAAAGGGGGCACATGGCAACATCCGGTATGTCTCCCATCTTTCCATCCATCAGATGTCCCCTCCCTCGTCTCCCACCCTCCAGGGAAAACGGTGGCATCCGCCCGAGCCTCAGTCACAGGGAACTCAGCGTTTCCAAAGACAGCTGATTCAGCCTGGCTTCAGGCGTTACCCTGCCTTCCTCTCTTGAGGGTTCTTTCCATCAGCACTGTGACTTTACACTATGGTGGAGCCTCAATTCACAGAGGAGACCAGAGGCATTCACAAAGTGGGGGCAGACTGTCCCAGGCCACACAGAGATTCAGTACATGGACGATCCAAGCTGTCAGACACCCATGTTCTTTTTTTCTACCACCAGCTGCCCCCTCAGGCTCACAAATTATAATTCACATGCTCATCTTGAGAGAGAGAAGAAAAACCTCAAAAAGATCTCTCTAACCAGGTAGCCTTTTCTTTTCTTTTCTTTTCTTTTTTGAGACGGAGTGTCGCTCTGTCGCCCAGGCTGGAGTGCAGTGGCCGGATCTCGGCTCGCTGCAAGCTCTGCCTCCCGGGTTCACGCCATTCTCCTGCCTCAGCCTCCCGAGTAGCTGGGACTACAGGCGCCCGCCACCTCGCCCGGCTAGTTTTTTGTATTTTTTAGTAGAGATGGGGTTTCACCGTGTTAGCCAGGATGGTCTCGATCTCCTGACCTCGTGATCCACCCGTCTCGGCCTCCCAAAGTGCTGGGATTACAGGCTTGAGCCACCATGCCCGGCCGCCTTTTCTTTTCTTCCAGGGGCACATTCTGCTATAACAGGGAAAACACCACCCCCCTGGGTGTGATGTCTGCCTGTCCCACCCGGGATCACACACGCCCCTGTAGGTTCTCAGGTATCCATTCCTCTGTTTCTACTTGTTCTGCACAGAGACCCCCAAGGCCCGGCGCCCACTGCCCTTCGCTCCACTCCTTCACCAGGTTAGGGGACCATGAGGGACAGGACTGGCTCTCAGCCTAAGGAGCACTCAGAAGCCGCCCCATAGCCTCCAGGTTGGTTTCAGTGCAACTGCTCGCAGCATGGCAGGGAAACTGGCTGCAGACTGAAAAGCAACAAAGCTAAACCCAGTTTCAGTGGGCACAGTGGAGTGCTGGTCAGACACCCTCCCTGTCTTGTCCCTGTGGATGGGACATTCAAGTAACCCGCTACAGCAGCTGGGGCATCAGTTACAGGAAGAGCAGCCTGTCAGTAAGTGACAAATAGGACAACAGCAGGAATACATGCTGGGAGGAGATATCAGAAGCCGCAGCAGCAAAACAGAAAGCAAGTCATTTAAAAAGAAGGAAGAGGTCTGCTTAATCTGCAAATCTGCTCAACTTACAGATGTGTGAGAGGAGTTCGGACAGAGCAGGTCAAGCATTTACTGGTGATTACCTCGATGTCCATATAAAGTGTGGCCTCTGGCTTTCTGTCAGAGCCACCAAAGGATAATATCCCCAGAGAGCCTGCACTGTCCAACAGAGAAGCCCCATTTCAAAGTCAGGGATCCCGAGGTCCCCTCCATGACCAGAGGAGGGCGTCTAAAGGCAACAAAGAGCTGGCAACACCTTGGAGAAGCCGGAAGTTCAGGAAGACCAGGAGCGATGCTCTTTTACCTGGCACCAGGCTGCCTCATGCTACGGCCCTCATGTGAGCTGAGGACTTGGGGAGTTAGAAACAGTGCAGTCTATTATTCTGGTGCCCCTAAATAATCTAACGATTCTTAGAAGTACAGGTGGACCCCTCACATTTCAGCGATTTCTGGGATTAGATAAGAGTCCCAGATAAAGGGAAATGGGACGAGGAACCTGCAGGAAAGGGGTGACATAAAGAACAAGGAGGAGACACACGGTGGCCACTGAGGTTTGGAGGGGCAGCAGCTAAGGCAGGGAAGGGAGCACACAGATTCCCAAGGGAACATACCTCTCAGTTCCCAAGAGCTAAGAAATGCCCGTAGGCTGTGGATTTCTAGTCAGAGCTGGTGAAGGCGCTCCCTGAGGCCACCCAGCCTCTCCTGGAAGTTGCCCAGCAGCAGACAGAGAATTAGCAAGTGAAAGGCAGCAGTCAGCCCTCAACAGGTGCTGGGGAGGGGCTGGAGCAGTGGAGGAGGGGGCTCCAGAAAGCCGCCCACAGAGTAACCCACCCTGAAGCCCCTTGTCTCGATCCTGACTCTGGGACAGGCCGGTGGTCACACGAAGGGAAAAAGGCTTCTTGCTGCGGGACTTCCAGAGCTCTGGCACCCCAATGAGGGATTTAGGGGTTCAATCCCGGCCAAGAGGGCTGCAGGAGGCAGTCAGTGTGAGGCCCACAAACCATGGCCCTGGGCTGTGAGAACCCAGCCCTTTCCTGAGCCCTCACGTCAACAGCTGTGCCACATTAGTCCATCGTCCATCTCATTCAAGGACGTGCATTCCTGCAGACAGCCGGCCGGCGGGCGGGCCAGGCGCAGCTGCGGGGAGGCATAGTCCTGAGAGCAGGGGGTGGAAGCTCAGCTCTGCACATCGCTGTGAAGACACCCCCTCCACCCGTACACAGGCAGCCAACACAATGATGATAGGGGTTCTGTGGCACCAGTGACTGTCCAAGCATCCACTATGTGACTGACTAGCACAAGGGGCAGTGGGATCTTCTGCCTGGCCTCGTGTTTCCCTCAGAGGGGCAAGGGTGACGGGCTTAAGACACAGCCACACATGTATGCCAGAGTCTGGACCCTGACCTCTCTCTAGACCCAGTGGCTAAAACTATAAAGACTGAGAACAAGTGAAGATGGTGTGCTGGACTGCCACGCCTGTGAGTGTGAAGAGCACAGACCGTTTTGGGGGAAAAGCCTAGTCATTTCTTTAAAACTACTAACCACACACACAATCTGTAACCCTGCAGTTCAACCCAAGTGTTTACCAAGAGAAATGCTGACCCGTGCCTACAAAGAGACATCTGCAGGGACCTGCACTGCACAGCAGCGGGTGCTCACACCAGTCCCAAATTGGAGGCTGCACAGATGTCTACTGACAGATGAGAAGTGCCCTGTGCACACCACTCAGAGGCACACCAATACACACCAGAGGCAAATCCCAAAACACTCAGAAGAAAGCCAGACCCCAAAGAGCACTGACTCTGTGAGTGCATCCCCAGAAAACCGGAAAAGAGGCGAGACCAGTCTCATGAGGGGAAGCACCAAAACAGGAAGGGCTGGGGGTGTGTGAGGGCCCCTCTGGAGTGGGATGGTAAGGTTTCTGGGCAGTGATACAGTTTGTGACCTAAATCAGGGTTTTACTCACAGGTGCACGCGTGAGTCAGAACTCACTGACTCGGGCACACCAGGGGAGTCCCATGCTCATGTGGCCGGGGGAGGGGAAGCAATTCTGGTGTTGACTTCACCCTCCTCTCCCTTCCCTGTAAAAAGTATCTGCCCAAACAGCAAGGACTCTATCCATGATCCTCAGAGTCATCTTGGAAAAATTAGGCAACCAATGCACACTTTTGCAGCTGGCCCCATTTTGGCACAGAACAAAACAAAGCTGTCCACACTCCCACGTTCTGGACAACTGGGTGGCTGGATGTATAGGAGGAAGCAATATCACATTACTTTCTGATTTGTTTTTGCTTTTGGAAGGCCTGATGTGTTAAGTGGTTTTTTTTTTTTGGTTTTTTTTGGTTTTTTTTTTTTTTTGAGATGGAGTCTTGCTCTGTCGCCCAGGCTGGAGTGCAGTAGCGTGATTTAGGCTCACTGCAAGCTCTGCCTCCCGAGTTCTCGCCATTCTCCTGCCTCAGCCTCCCAAGTAGCTGGGACTACAGGGGCTCGCCACTATGCCCAGTTAATTTTTGTGTGTGTGTTTTAAGTAGAGACAGGGTTTCACTGTGTTAGCCAGGATGGTCTCGATCTCCTGACCTCATGATCTGCCCGCCTCAGCCTCCCAAAGTGCTGGGATTACAGGCGTGAGCCACCGCGCCCAGCCTAACATGCATTTTAATGATGGGCACGCATGCTCACCGTGGTGGGCGGCCTGACCTGCCTTCACATCAAATGATCAGCCAGTGCATTCTCTGGGCAGGGAAGTGACACTGATGCGCCACCCCACCACCCCCTTGGTGACTGCCAAATTCCAAAAAGAAAGACGACAGCAATGATTCTAATTGTCATCAACGACACCAGTGTCAACAACTGCGACTGGCTTTGCCGGCCTAGTAAACAGACTGCATTTCCAGTGCGTTTTACGGTCACTGGCCACAAGTGCTTGACCAGGGAGCTGAAGGCCAAAAAAAACTAAAGCCAAGATCAGATCTAACAGCACAGATGCTACTTTGAGCCCCAAAATGGCCAAGGAACACACATCCCAGACTGTCCTGTCCACACCATGGGCCAGGCCTTTGGTACAAGTGCTGCCTCCTCCCACAGCAGACTCATGGTACAAGAGGAGGTGGGGAGCGAAGAGGAAGACACAAGAGCTGCCTGAACGCCACATGCCACTAACAGGAGGACACTTGCCAGACATCCACCTAGGCTGTGTTGAAGTCTGCCCAATCCATGGACCACGGAAGCCACAGCCCAGTCTCCTCCCAGGTGAAATAAGGAAATGGAGACGGTGAGCCACACCGCCAATGGCAAGTCCTTCTTTCCAAGACCTCTGTACTTTCCTTCACGACATGGTCTTCCAAAAAATAGTTGCAAAAATCAGATCCTGTCTTGATTACCTCTCCACCACTCCAGCACAGTACCTGACACACAGCAGGTCTCATCCTGGACCACTGACAATCCAGAAAGAGTTGACACCTCAGAAAAGGCCCACACAAACACATCCTCAGTGAGGTGTGGCCATTCACAGAGTTCTCATTCCCTCACCCCATGCAGGCCCGAGTTACCTTTCAGTTGCAGGACCCCTGGAGAAGAGCCGCACTTTTACCGAGCAACATGCTCTTCCACCCAAAAAAAAAAAATCAAGGCCAGGTGCAGTGGCTCATACCTGTAATCCCAGCACTTCGGGAGGCTGAGGCGGGCGGATCACCTGAGGTCAGGAGTTTGAGACCAGCCTGGACTACATGGTGAAACCCTGTCTCTACTAAAAATACAAAAATTAGCCAGGCATGGTGGCAGGTGCCTGTAATCCCAGCCACTGGAGAGGCTGAGGCAGGAGAAACGCTTGAACCTGAGAGGCAGAGGTTGCAGTGAGGTGAGACCACGCCACTGCACTCCACTCTGGGAAACAAGAATGAAACTCCATCTCAAAAAAAGAAAAAGAAAAGAAAACAAATCAAGCTATTTACGTCTGGGTGTGGCCAGTTATTTCTGAAGATCAATCATTTGACAGAAAGAGACTCTCCTCTATAGCAAAGCGCAGGACTGGATGTGCTACTTATCACAGAAACAAAACAGGCAGAACCAGCCAGGTGCCGTGGCTCACCTATAATCCCAGCACTTTGGGAGGCTGAGGCAGGAGGATCACTTGAGATCAGGAGTTCAGGACCAGTCTGGGGAACATAATAAACCCCATCTCTACAGAAAAAAAATTTTTAAAAAGAACAACAACAAAAAAAACCCCATCCGGGTGTGGTAGCATGCATCTATGGTCCCAGCTACTTGGGTGGCTTGAGCCGAGGAGTTCAAGACTGCAGTGAGCTATGACCGCACCACTGCACTCCTGTCTGGCCAACAGCGCAAGACTAACTCCAAAAAACAGAGAACCAAAAGCAGCTTCCTCTGCCTGCCAGCTCCAGCCTCATCTGACAGTCTGGACTCAGCATGGGGGCAGCACATGCCCATGACCTTTGGATTGGCCTCACAAAACCAACAGACTCACAACTTCTACCTCTGAGGGTTTTGTTTTTCTGTGTGCACATTTATGGATGCCAGAACAGAAACCAAACTATTTTAACCTTCATTTAATTATTTATTTTTAACATCCACATTGAGGTATACTTTACATACCGCAAAATTCAGCCACCGTAAGAGTACAATTCAATGATTTCAGTAAATTCGTGCAATCATCACCACAATACAATTTTAAAACATTTCCATCTTCCCAAAATGTGCCCATGTGGTGTTAATCATTGCTACCACCCACCCCCAGCCCTGTCCTAGTCAACCACTGGTCACTTTCCATCTCTCAAATAAATTTGTTTTTTGGGGGGACATGCCCTGTAAGTGAAATTACACAACGAGCAGTTCCTGGGTCTGCTGTTTCCCCTTAGCGTGGTAAGTCTGAGATTCAGCCATGTTATGGCACACATGAGTAGTTTATTTCTTATAAAGCTGAACAGTAATCTGGTGTATAGAGGTAGCAGGTTTGTTTTATCCATGGGACATTGGGTTACTTCCATGTTTTTTTGTTTTTTTTTTTTTTTGGGATGGAGTCCTGTTCTGTCGCCAGGCTGGAGTGCAGCGGCACGATCTCGGCGGCGCAATGCAAGCTCCGCCTCCCAGGTTCAAGCAATTCTCCTGCCTCAGCCTCCCATGTAGCTGGGACTACAGGTGCACACCACCACACCTGGCTAATTTCTGTATTTTTAGTAAAGATGGGGTTTCACCATGTTGCCCAGGCTGGTCTCAAACTCTTGACCTCAGGTGATCTGCCTGCCTCAGTCTCCCAACATGCTGGGATTACAGGCGTGAGCCACTGCGCCTGGCCCTGCTTCCACTTTTCGACCAGTATGAATCATGCTGCTGCAGATGTACCTGTCTGTGTGGGCACATTTTCATTTCTCTTGGATAAATTGCTAAGTCATATGGTAAGTTTACATCTAACTCTGTAAGAAACTATCTGGGCTATTTTACATTCCTACCAGCAATGTATGAGGAATTTCAGTTTCTACACATCCTTGTCAACACTTGTTACTTCCTTTTTTTTTTTTTTTTTTAAACAGCTATACTAGAGCCTTGTTTTATGGTCCAGTGTATGATCAATGGAGAACGTTCACCCACATTTGAGAGGATGTATTCTGCATTCACCAGGTACTCTATATATGTCAGTCAGGCTAAGTGAGTTAATAATGTTCTTCAAGTCCTCCATACCTTGCCGATTTTGTCTAGATGTTCTACCAATTATCGACAGTGGGATATTGAAATCTCTTAACTGTAACTGATTATTTTCCATCAATCCTATCAAGTTTATGTTTCAGGTATTTTGGGGCTCTGCTGACTGTTATGTCTTCCTGAAATATTATATGAAATGTCGCAGCTGGGCATGGTGGCTCTTGCCTATAATCCCAGGAATTTGGGAGGCTGAGGCAGGCAGATCACGAGGTCAGGAGTTTGAGATCAGCCTGGCCAACATGGTGAAACCCTGTCTCTACTAAAAATACAAAAAATTAGCCGGGCGTTGTGGCGGGCACCTGTAGTTCCAGCTACTTAAGAGGCTAAGGCGGGAGAATCACTGAAACCCAGGAGGCGGAGGATGCAGTGAGCTGAGATCGTGCCACCGTACTCTAGCCTGGGTGACAGTGAGACTCTGTCTCAACAACAACAAAAAAAAGGTTGCAGTTTGGCTCTAATAATATTGTTTGTCTTAAAGTGTCTTTTATCTCTTATTAATACAGTTACTCCAGCTCTCAAACTGTCACTTATGGTATCTCTTTTCCCATTCTTTTGCATTATTCCTTGAATCTAAGGGGTGTCACTCATAAACAACATATAATTAAGCTGAATCTTTTTTATTTTTGAGACAGAGTCTCACTCTGTCGCCCAGGCTGGGGTACAGTGGCATGATCTCAGTTCACTGCAACCTCCGCTTCGCAGGTTCAAGTGAGTCTCCTGCCTCAGCCTCCCAACCAAATAGCTGGGACTACAAGTGCATACCACCATGCCCGGCTAATTTTTGTATTTTTAGTAGAGACAGGGTTTCACCATATTGGCCAGGCTGCTATCAAACTCCTGACCTTGTGACCTGCCCACTTTGGCCTCCCAAAGTGCTGGCATTACAGGTGTGAGCCACTGCGCCTGGCCTTAATCTTGCTTCTTTACACTATCTGAGTCTTTGCCTTTTGATTGGGGTATTTAGATCCTTTACAGTTACTGCATTATTGACATGGCTGGATTGACATTTGCCATTTTGCTGTTTTCCACGTGTCCTCTTTTTTGTTTATTTCTCAGTGAATAAAGAAACTAACTTTCATGTTAAATATTTTTTAGTGTACAACTTTAATTCTTCTGATGATCTTTTTAAAAACTATAAAGATATTTTGTTCATAGCTGCTCTAGGCATTACAGTAAGCATCTTAACCACAATCTATGTAAGATTGATGCTAACTTGATTCCAGTAAGATACAGAAATTTTGCTCCGATATTGCTCCATTTCATTCCCCATCTTTTGTACTAATATCACATATATTTTATCTGTGGATATTATAAACCCAACAGATCATTCTAAGCCTTTGGTTGGCTTCCAGACTGCAGAACTAGCTAAGTCTTTCCAGTTAACCCATGCATTTACCATTTCCAATGTCCTTTATTTCTTCTCATAGACTCAAGTTGCCAATGTGTCATTTCCTTTCACGCTGAAGGACTGGCAGGTCTACCAGCAATAGATTCCTTCCGTCTTGTTTACCTGACAATGTCTTTTTTTCTTTCATTTTTGAAGGACCGTTTTTACTGGCTATAGAATTTTGGGTTGGCAGTTTTCTTCTTCGGATACTTTTAACATCATTCAATTCCTTGTTTCCACTGTCGCAAGTCAGAAGTCAGCTGTTCATCTTATTAATGCTTCCCAGACGTGCTGAGCTGTTTTTCTCATTACTTTCAAGATTTTCTTTTTTTCTTTGGCTTTCTACACTTTGACTATGATGTATCTAGGTCAAGATCTCCTTGTACTTATGCTATTTAGGGTTTGTTGGGCTTCCTGGATGAGGTTATCCTCAAGTATGTTTTTGTTTATTATTTCTTCAAATAGTTTTTCTATCTTACCCCAATCTTGGGCTAAAACAGAGCCGCTGTCCATCTTTACCTGCCTCTCTGCAAGACCACAGGCAGGGTTGTTACCACTCTAAAATGAACAGTCTTCCCCCTTTTCGCCCATACAGAGCAGCTGTTGGTCCTCACAGCTGACAGTGACTGGACAGAACCTCTTTACCAAACAGATGGGAGAGGGCATGGGAATAGCTCCAGGACAAATGCCATAGAGTCTCACTGTTCTCACCTGAAGTTCAGCAGTTATAGGCATAAATACTTCTCAGATTGTTGTATGCTCCTGCTCAATTTTTCCAGAATGCTGAGATTGTTTCATTTTGCTTTTGTCAATTCTGCCAATCTCTCAACACAACCAGAAGC
Organism: Theropithecus gelada; assembly: GCF_003255815.1. Lineage (NCBI taxonomy): Eukaryota > Metazoa > Chordata > Mammalia > Primates > Cercopithecidae > Theropithecus > Theropithecus gelada. Next base: position 19,098,966 of record NC_037687.1, on the reverse strand, counting down.
TGCCCTCCACCCTCAATTTATGTGGAATATAAAATACCCACACAAGTTGGGAAACTAAGATAGAAAAACTGCTGAGTTAAAGAGAGAGAGGGAGGGGAGAAAAAGAGGGAGGGAGAAAGCTAATTCTACCACTGTATCTGCCTCTGCATGCTCCAAATCATCCCACCATAGTAATATGTATACTACACACACACATGCACACATACATATTTTTTGATGATTCCAATTCACCAGCCACTAAAGAAAAAGGAAATTCTCTCTCCTATAACCCATTAGAAACTGCCTGTAGCTTCCAATATGCCCAAATTGGGTCATAAGACGGTAATAAGACAGCATGAAAGAAAAAAACGGTAGTTTTGAAAAACACCCAAATAGAAACCCTATAAACAGAATACTATACAGCAGTGAAAATGGATTAACTACTGGTATGCTCAACAATATGGGTAAATCTCACAATGTTGAGTGAAAGCAGGAAGATAAAAGGTACACAATATATAATCCCACTTATTTAAAGTACCAAACAAGAAAATCTAACTGGCATTGTCAAGAACGTGATTACCCTTGGAGGACAGTGACAGCAAGCGAGCATGAGGGGGCTTCAGAAGTGCTAATAACATTTTTTTTTTTGAGATGGAGTCTCACTCTGTCCCCAGGCTGGAGTGCAGTGGCGTGATCTCAGCTCACTGCAAGCTCCGCCTCCCAGGTTCACACCATTCTCCTGCCTCAGCCTCCCAAGTAACCGGGACTACAGGTACCCGCCACCAGGCTCGGCTAATTTTTTTGTATTTTTTTTTGTTTTTGTTTTTTTTTTTTTTTTTTTTTTTTTTTTTTTTGAGACGGAGTCTCGCTCTGTCGCCCGGGCTGGAGTGCAGTGGCCGGATCTCAGCTCACTGCAAGCTCCGCCTCCCGGGTTTACGCCATTCTCCTGCCTCAGCCTCCTGAGTAGCTGGGACTACAGGCGCCTGCCACCTCGCCCGGCTAGTTTTTTTTTGTATTTTTTAGTAGAGACGGGGTTTCACCGTGTTAGCCAGGATGGTCTCGATCTCCTGACCTCGTGATCCACCCGTCTCGGCCTCCCAAAGTGCTGGGATTACAGGCTTGAGCCACCGCGCCCGGCCAATTTTTTTGTATTTTTAGTAGAGACAGGGTTTCACCAAGTTAGCCAGGATGGTCTCGATCTCCTGACCTCGTGATCTACCTGCCTCGGCCTTTCAAAGCGCTGGGATTACAGGCATGGGCCACTGCACCCAGCCTCGTTTCTTTCTTTCTTTCTTTTTTTAAGTGAGAGGGAGTCTCACTCCGTCGCCCAGGCTGGAGTGCAGTGGTACAATCTTGGCTCACTGCAACCTCTGTCTCCCGGGTTCAAGCGATTCTCATGCCTCAGCTTCCCGAGTAGCTGGGATTACAAGGGCAGTCCCCTATGCCTAGCTAATTTTTGTATTTTTAGTACAGACGGCGTTTTGCTATGTTGGCCAGGCTGGTCTTGAATTCCTGTCCTCAAGCAATCTGCCTACTTCAGCCTCCCAAAGTGCTGAGATTATAGGCATGAGCCACTGTGCCCGGCCTATAACATTTTGTTCCTTGATTAGGGTTATGAGGTTGCGTTCAGTTTGTCAAAGTGTATCTAGTGGCTCACATGTGCACTTTTCATTACATATGCTATACTTCAATTGAGAAGTTAAACAACGAAAATTAAATTCTATTGGCATAACAGTTTAAAATTGGCATGTCAGTCTTATAAGACACTGAATCTGAAGCCAAAGAGCTTCAGCTGACTTAAACTGTGGATTGATACAGCTGTGCCCTATGAAGGACTGAAAACCAACCTGGGAATTGAGAAAACCACCACACTGTGCACTAAAGGGAGGCTCCCAAGGGGTGCTCCAAGCTGGACACTCCCAAGAAGAATCCAAAGACTTCTTTAATACCTTCATTTGAAGGTATTAGAAGAAATCAGAGCCATGTGCTCCAGAATGGATTAGTTTTAGAATGGCTCTGGGCTGGACATGATGCTGTGATTCTGTCAAAACTCCCATCTGTACTTTTCCAAAGAACGACACAAAACAGTGTGAGAATTTGGGGAGACACTAGGCATACACGTGACATCTCTTTTTGAGTAAAGCTAAAGACTGAAGGGAAGCTGTCACCAACAGAGTCAGTCGCCTTCCTCACTAGACACCAAACAAGGAGGCTGATTCTTGGTACACGTTACCTGGCATAAAATCAACCTGCAAGGCAGAGATTATTGCTCATCTTACAAATGAAGAAACACAGGCTAAGATCTCTGCTCAGGATCAGGCAGTGTGAGTGATATGACCCCAACTCTGCCTGCTGGCCTGTGAGCTGGGTTCTTTGCTCATTCCCACACTGCTTCACAAATGCCCTGGGTGTCTCAGTGCTCCAGGAGGGCCCTGACACCAGCACCACCAGCACCTGCGTTCATCTCTGTCCCCTGCTCCCTTCCTTTACTGTCATAAGGAAAGCAACACAATCAACTGCAGGAAACAATGCTGCATCTTCTCAGTTTGGAAGGCAATGACCCAGTGAGGAAAGACACCAAGAGGCCCAGGGTAGCCCCCGCCTTTGACAACAGAAAATATCTGGGTTTGGGCCTGAACTCTGAGTTTCTTTTTTTTTGAGATGGAGTCTCGCTGCGTCGCCCAGGCTGGAGTGCAGTGGCGTGATCTCAGCTCACTGCAAGCTCTGCCTCCTGGGCTCACGCCATTCTCTTGCCTCAGCCTCCCAAGTAGCTGGGACTACAAGTGTACAAGTGCCTGCCACCATGCCCAGCTGATTTCTTGTATTTTGTTTAGTAGAGATGGGGTTTCATCATGTTAGTCAGGATGGTCTCTATCTTCTGACCTCGTGATCCACCCGCCTTGGCCCCACAAAGTGCTGGGATTACAGGTGTGAGCCACCGCGCCTGGCCAACTCTGAGTTTCTTTCTTTCTTTTTTTTTTTTTTTTTGAGACGGAGTCTTGCTCTGTCGCCCAGGCTGGAGTGCAGTGGCGCGATCTTGGCTCACTGCAAGCTCCGCCTCCCAGGTTCATGCCATTCTGCCTCAGTCTCTCGAGTAGCTGGGACTACAGGCGCCCGCCACCACGCCCGGCTAATTTTTTGTATTTTTAGTACAGACGAGGTTTCACCATGTTAGCCAGGATGGTCTCAACCTCCTGACCTCGTGATCCACCCGCCTGAGCCTCCCAAAGTGCTGGGATTACAGGCGTAAGCCACCGTGCCCAGCCAACTCTGAGTTTCTTTAACACTTAACCTCTCCCTCACAATCCACTGGCCTACCCTACAGGGGAACATGGTGATTACAGGAGAAAATGCATGCCAGGAGCCCAGGAATGCATGAGGAACCCCATGCACATGGACTGCAGATTCCCATGAACATGGACTCCTCCTCTTCCTGCCCTGACTCCACACCAGCTCCTCACTGCTCACCCCTGCTGAGCTGTCATGGACTGGTCTCCGGCTGAAAACATAGTCAGAGAAAGGGAAAGGAGACTTGGACTTATAGTTTTATTTCTGGAACTTTAGAAGAGGACCTTGGTTTTAGAATGGGGACTGTAGACAGCAGAGTCAGACAGAAAAGCCCTCTTTGGACAGCAGGACCACAAAGTGTGTTTCCTTACACTAGGAGCCTTTGTCAACAGGAGCGGGCTTGGGTTTTCCCATTTATCTTCCCATTTTAAACGCTGTGAACATCGGATGATCTCTGAAGTCCTCAGGATCCCAACAGTTTGGGTTCCAAAAACGAATCTGACATAAGACTGGAGGCTGGGGTCTCCCTGTGGAGTTGGTTGACACGGAAAGGTGAGGAGCCACCAGCTGTCCCTTACGAACAGGCATGGAAAGACAGACCCTCCACAGGGAGAAGACTCTAGTGGGTGGTGAGAGAGAGAGAGCAATGGGCCACAGAGGAGTCTGTCACAGGGCCAGCCGGGGAGCTGTGGCCACACCACAGCCCTCAGCGGGTGTCTGGGCGTGAACATTCTGCAGAGCTCCAAGGAGGGTGATGCAAGAGCAGGTGCTGGGTCTGAATTTCTCTTTACAGAGAGAAAGGAAGGTTTTGAAGTCAAGAAATGGGTGGTAGATTGGGTCTTATTTTTATTTCAAGTTTTTACCTTAAGAGACTCACAAAAGATGAATATGAGGAAAGTCACTCTAGAAGTAATCAGTGTTGACTAAGGACAAACCAACAGAGCAAGCTGAAGACCAGAACCAAGTGAATGTGGAGTCAAATGAGCACCCCGTACCCGCTCTGAGGAGGGTGCCCTGGGCTGGGCTCCTGACTCTATCCCTAGCCAAGTGACCAAGGTAGGTGTAGTATCCCTGGCCCTCTGATCCCCAGATCTGAAAAGCAGGGAAGCATAACCAAATGAAAACCTCAAGTGTCCCTACAAATCAAAAGCACCGAGTTAGACAGACAGCAGGCGCATGGGTGGCAAAGGCCTACTGATGGCAGGGGAGCTGATGGAATGTGCCACTCCTCCTCCTGTGAGACCCACACCCTGTGTTACTTGCAGCTGGGACCTGGGGCCCTGGAATGGCCACAACAGCACAGCTGCCGGGGGGGGTGATGCCCGAGCTGAGCCTACAGCCATCTCCACAACCCCGCCAAGCTATTACCAAGAGGCCTGGAGTGTGGCTGGCCCCAATCTGGGCACACTGGGCCTGTCTCCAGGTTCCAGCCCCTCCCGCTGGCTCCTCCCACTCACCTGTGTGAGGTGCGCATGTCCACGGGTCCATCACCCACCAGCCCTTCGCCTCTGCCCATTGCCATGGCCGTGACCTCTGTTGCCCTCAGCAATCCTTGGGCTGGACCCGCTCCCGGCTCAGGTGTCACCCTCATGTCTCCGTCAGTGTTTAAATCTGAAGCCAACAATCCTCTCTCCATTTTTATTTTCTTGCTCTCCACATCGTCCTCTGTTGGGTCCCGTTCAAGCGCTCGTTTCTGACTCCGTGTTCGGCATGCTTCTTCGGTCATTCTGAACTTGTGAGGGAGGAGAAGACACATTTTAACTGGGTGCAACGAAGGTGCCACCTTCTTGGAAACTTTTCAGTGTTGCTTTCAGTGTTTTCCTCCCTATGGGAGGATGGCAAAAGAATGTACAACAAACGCAGGGCCCAGAAAAGCATCCCCAGGACATTTCATCACTGCCTTGAGGAAGGCGAGGCAGGATGGGGGTGTCCCCAGCCTCCACCGTGTGGCTGAACACTGGTGGAGCCAAGCTACACCCTGCCCGGTTGGGGGCGAGAGGCAGCAGGGAGCTGGACGGGAGCAGTGGAAGGCAGCTGCTTATCAGCAAGGAAAGGCTCAACAGCAAACAGAGGAAAAGTTGTTCTAGATCTGAACTACCTGCCTTTGGGATTTCGAGCACCTGCAATGTCTGGAATCCAGGAGGGCAGTGACTGCACTGTTCCAGGAACAGGGTCAGGGCCTGGGACTAGCCCTACACTGTGGTGACTCAAGTTAACCCCAGCTTCTCCCCTTCAGTGAAGGGAGGTCTCCTCACTCCCTGCTCACCTCTGGGGAGTGGGGACTAGGGGTCACATTTAACCCTTTGGTTGCCGGCAAGGTACACTTTGAGTAGGGTGAGGCCTGGCCCATCAACACGCCACCGCCCTGTACCTGCAGCATACACATATCTTGATTTAAAGAAGAAAGAAAAAGAAGAAAAAAACAGCTGAGTCAGTCTTTGATCCCATGACATCACTGGGCTCCACATGACCCTTCCCAGGATTCAGTAGGAGAGACAAAGCACTTTCCAGAAAACCAGTCTGAGCCGGTTCCAGACAACAGGCTGAAGTGTTGTTAACCCTCACGGAGACAGGACGACAGCACAGCGATGTCTGTCTGCAGGAAGGCGGCTGGCATTCCATAGCAGGGGCTGGGACACTGGCACTCTTAAAGGGGCCGCTCCAATCCCTGGCCTCGACGCCCCAACAGGACAGGTCACAGGAATTGAGACAGGGAGAGTCAGGTTCTTAAAAAAGCATCCCAATGTTTACCAGGGAACAAAAGAGAAATTTAGCAGCTGAGCTCTAGTAGAATTCCCGAAGTGTCACAGTTTTCCATGGGATGGTTGGCGCCCACTTGGACCCCACAGAGAGCCCTGATTCACACCTGTGGCATGCTTCATGCTGAAGCCCTCTGGTCCTATCTGTGTCCTCACAGGCAGGGCACTCATCTTGCCAGAGTCTTTGTTTCCTCACTGGCAAACACCCTGGGGAGGCCTTCCCAGGTAGAGCCAGGCAGACCCAGTCTGGAGGCTGGGGACAGCACAAGGCAACACAGGGGTCCTGTCACCATCCATGGGACATGCTCCAGAGCTGACTCATCTGCAGCTTCCTTAAAGGAGCCGATTTCACAAATGAGCAATAGCACAAGGCCCTGCCCAAATGTGCCCCCTTATGCACTCAGACTGAAAGGAAAGAGACAGCTGCTTCATGCTCCTGGAGCCAGAGGGAAAGCAGGTCATCTACACGTGTGTCATGCCAGTGTGGTCCAGCCAGAGCACCCGGGCACCGGCTCAAAACACTGGGGTCTCCTCAAGGCCAGGAAACCACTGGTGTGCTTTGCACAAGCCCAGAGCAGCTCTGTGCTCCCTCCCTACCCCGTCTCTCTCTCACCACCACCCAGGTGCCATGGTTGACCCCTAACATGACCAGGCTGAGGCAGGGAGATCCGAAATCTCAAGGGCACAGGCTTTCAGACTCGCCCCCACCTATCTCCAGCCCCTCCGGCATCCCAGCCTGCACCTACCACCTACCCCACACCAACTGTGCAGCCTCCGCTGCTCCCCGCCGGCCAGCCTGTACACTCCTACCCCCGCTCCTGCTCAGCTGCCCCTCAGCTCCTCCATGGAATGGAGCCCAGGCAGACTATGGTTGAATGTGGAGGTCAAGGCCTCACTTCTCTGGGGGAGGTGAGGAATGCTACGGTGTCCCTCTCTCTCAAGTTCTATGGTCTCTGTCCTTCCTTCCTCCGATGTGCCTTGCCCACAAACCCCATCTGAACTACTCACTCATTAACAGGTTGCCTGTCCCACCTCCTGTGAGACCGCAGATAAGTCACTGCCCTCAGAGTGTAGGTCCCCTCTTCTCCTTTCATTTTCCTCACTGTGGGAGGGGTGGGACATTTCTCCTTCAAGCACTGCCTGATACAGCAGGTATGTGCACTCCCAGGCCCAGGGCAGGGAGGAGCCTGTCTAGGTGAGAGACTGAGGGGAGACCAGGACCTCGGACAAGTAGGGCCCCCACCCTATGGGTGAAGCTTCCCAGTCTGGCCTGATAACTACTGTTGGGGATGACATCCCCAGGTGGACAGACAGAATGCACTTCCACCTCCAGGACATAGCACCCTTCCCTGTGACTCAAAGAAACCCACATGCTCCCCACTCTGCCTCTGTTCCAGCCAGGCGGAGCCCCTCCCAGCACAGCTTCCTGCCCTGTAAGCCCTGGGCTCAGTTCCATGAAGCCCATCTGAACTCAAGACCCTGAATGAGTTCTCACGGCTGCTCCGGCCCACATGGACAAGGTGGAACTGATAGCGATATCAGGGGGGCTGTGCCTGTATAGCCTCACTTTGTGGTCACTGGTATAGGACCAGAGGCCACCCAAAGGTTCTGAGAGATGCAGGGCGGAGCAGGGCCTCAGATGCCCAGCAGGGCTGCTCCCTCCAGTCCCAGAGACTTCTCCTCTTGGGCCCCCCATTGTGATAGCGGGTCAGAGTCCTCAGCATAGGGCTGGCCGGTGTGTACTCAGGGTGCACAGCCGCTCACTATGAAGCCTAAGGCCTGGAACTCTGCCAATCCCAGGCCCAGCACTGGCGGCTGGCCTCACAGTGCCCACCTGCCCTGTGCCTGTGCCTCCCAGAGGCAGGCCACTGCGGGGCTGGGCCCTGCGGCACCCCTTCCCCACCTCAGGAAGGACAGGCACAGCTGGAGGGGGCGGGGCCAGCCCCGCGAGTACAGGGGGCTCCTTTGGCAGGAGGCTCCTCCACTGCCAAGACCAATGATGCAGAACCTGCTACTGGCCAATCCTCGGCCACCACAGGACACTTGCTCCTGGGGAGGGCAGGTGCCGATAAGGAGTGGCTCCTCCCTCCTCGAAGCAAGTGAGACCAGTGCCCCCAGTACAACAGGGCTGGCAGCCACCACACAGACCCAGGAGCAAAGTTGTCAGGAAGAAGAAAGCACGACAGATGACTCCTGCAAAGAGCAGCAGTAGGGGGTGCATTAGAACACTTCCTAAAAGTAGGTGAAGAGGCTAGGTCACCCTGACTGGCAAATGAGGATTCATTTCAAAATTCCCAGTGAGAGGGGAGAGTGAGGGGAAGGCAGCTCCGGTGGCAGAAGTTCCAGGGCAGGCCTGTGCGGGAGCCACCAGTGCACAGAGAGCATCCCCGTCCTGGAGGCCGAGATCCTCTGCCGGCTACTGCCCACACAGATGGATCCCAACAGCAGTGTGCCCATTTGAAAGAGGAGAGCACGGCCGGGCGCGGTGGCTCAAGCCTGTAATCCCAACACTTTGGGAGGCCGAGACGGGCGGATCACGAGGTCAGGAGATCCAGACCATCCTGGCTAACATGGTGAAACCCCGTCTCTACTAAAAAATACAAAAAAAAAAATTACCCCGGCGAGGTGGCGGGCGCCTGTAGTCCCAGCTACTCGGGAGGCTGAGGCAGGAGAATGGCATGAACCCGGGAGGCGGAGCTTGCAGTGAGCTGAGATCCGGCCACTGCACTCCAGCCCGGGCGACAGAGCGAGACTCCGTCTCAAAAAAAAAAAAAAAAAAAAGAAAAAAGAAAGAGGAGAGCACTGAGGCTGCCAGGGCTGCCTGAGACACAAGGTTGAAAGTCAGCCTCACCCTCCGCCTCATTCTCTCCAAACACCCCAGGCCGGGCTGCAGGCCAGCACAGATGAGCAGCACCAGCAAGGCTGAGTGGGTATCAGTCTCCTCATCCCCACACACTGGGCTGGCAGGTGGTGGGGGCATAGCCCAGCTCCCCCTCAACTAGGGGCTAAAAGGGCAGGTTTCAGCCACACTAGAGACCCCACACAGACACAGTGCAGCTCTGACAGGGAGCACCTCCATGGGCTTTAGGGCAGATACAAATGCTGCTTTATTTTCGTAAAATGCCACCATCCAACTGGCCTGAGAGCCTCAGGCAGAAAACATGTTCTAGAACCATTCCAAAAGGCTGACTGATGCTGTGGGAGGAACCGGAACTCTTAAAGAGGACTCGGGGGACAACGAGAAGGCACCCAGCACACTTCTGGCACACCAGGCCAGTAAGCATCTCTTGATAATTAAAAGAGAAATTCAGTACATAGACACAAATCATAAAGCCAAACCCCTGAGGTCGCACTGCTAATACTAACTCTACCATAAAATGCCATCTATGGCACCCATCACTAACATACCCATAGTAACACTCTTATTTCAGACAGGAAGAAAGTGAGGCTTCGCAGTAAGTGGGTTAAAGCACTGGCGGGAGCGGCAGGGCTGATGCTCTGAACAGTGGATTCAAGGCGTCTTCCTGCCTCCTCACCCGACAGCAGCTCACCAAGCCTCCACCGCGGGCTGGGGACTCAGTGATGAACAAGACAGAGGGAACACCATCTGCCCCCCATGCTGGAAAAGGAGCGAAATGACAGAGGGTGTTGGTGACGGTGCTGTGGGGACACGAGGCAGAGCACGGGGCAGTCAGAGCACGCAGAGGGACGGGGGCTGGGCAAAACGGGCGGCTCCGGAAGTCAGCCCTGAAGGAGACAGGGCCCAAGCTGAGACGTGAACTGGGGGAAGCACTGGCCCAGACGGGAGGGGAGGAATCTGGCTTGCTCTAAAGGATCACCTGGCTGGAGGACCACGGGGCAGGGGAGCGGTTCCTATGGTACAGCTATACTGGGGAAAGGGACAGAGCAGAGTTCCAGGAGACACGGGCACTCCAGAGGGGGTTGCTTTCTTTCACTTGTTTTTGCCTGAGCAACTGGACCAGTGGGGCTGGCTTTATCTGAGATGGGGAGGGGCAGATTTGAGGAAAGAAGGTTGGGCTACAATTTGGATGTGCTGAGTGCAAGGCCCATGATGAGTCCCATGGAGATGTTGAGGAGCAGAGCCCTGAACCTGGGGGCAGCCACTGTCCTCAGGAGGCACAGGGCACCTTGAGGCACCTTCTCCTATCAGGAAAGAAGGGCCCATGAAGCAACCAGTGCTGAGTCAGACGACGACGATGGGGTCGAGGTGCTAGCCTCGCTAGCTGTGAGCTGCACCCAACACTCAAGATACAAGGGCCCTACAGGCACCAGCTGCAGCAAGCCTGCGCCCAGGTGCCCACCTCCAGAGCGCCCCTGTGGCCCTGCCCTTCACAGAGATAGATGCACAGCACAGATGGCCCTCTGGACCCAGAACCCCTGTCTACTCTCCTCCTGGCAACATAGCCTGATGAAGCTCCCAAAGCCACATCCTGGATCTGCACTCCCTTCAGTGGTTCCCCCACTTCCTAAGAGTCAAACCAAGGTACCTCGTTGTGGCCCAGAAGGACCTGTGGAGGGGGTAAGGAGAGAATAGGTGGGCCAAGTTTTGGCATTGGCAGCGCCTGCCTGACAAGCATACATCTTCCTATGCAGAACAGACACCTCCATCTGCTCAGAACTGTGGCCCGAGCCACTTCCTGACGCACATCTCTGAGTAACAGTGACTGGGACTCATTCCGGAAGGAAGACACACCAGAAACAGCAGCTCTGGACTTCTCAACATCAAACTTTGTTAAGACCAAGTACAAAAGATACAACTTAACTTGGGAGACAGGTGTTCCAAGCAGTCAGCTTCTACAACTAGACACAGCAGGGAACAAAGACTTGGTCTCAGCTCCATCACACACCCGCTGGCTGGCCAGGGACCAGGGGAGAGGCCTGTCAATCAATCACAGGACCAAGGACACAAGATGGACACAGAAGCTTCAGTGGGCCGAGAGAGGACGCCACTGCCCCTTCTTCCACAGTATTTATCGAAGATGTCCACGCAGCTTAAGTCACCTACCTTCTGTGCCACATGCTAGAGACTCTCAAATTCTAAAGTCAACCCAAACTTTTCTCTTTAAGAAACAAGGTCTGAGTCTCAGTTTCCCCATCCCTACTTCACAGCCAATACTATGTGAAGAAAAATGGAAAGAACTGTGAGAGAAAAGTTGCAGAATAGCATAGTACCATCTGCATGGTTTTTTTTTAAAAAAGGTGTATACAGGGGAAAAAATGAAAGCAACTTCACTAAGATCAAAACTGAAAGGAACTGGACCAAAATCAGTAGTAGTAATCTCTGAAGAGTAGATTATTAAGAAACTTTCACTTACTATAGTAAACATTTCTGTATTGCTTGAATTCTTTCTGTTAACAGTGACTATGAATCAGTCCTGTACTCAAAGAAAGCAAGGATTAAAAAAGAAAACCAGATAAAACAACAGCCCCACCTGCTAAGGATAAGAATCAAAAGCACGAGTGTGAAGCCAGGCACAGTGGCACATGCCTGTAGTCCCAGCTACTCAGGAGACCAAGGCAGGAGCATCACTTGAGCCTAGGTGTATGAGTCCAGCCTGGGCAACATAGTGACGCCTTGTTTCTTAAAGAAAAAAGGACAGAAAGAAACTAACAAAGAAAGACAGTACCGCATCCAGGCGAGGAGGAAGGAGGCTCCCCAGGGTGAGAAGCTCTGGAGAGACGGCGGAGGAGGCCAGCTCCTCCAACACTCCAACACACAGGACCAAGGACACAAGATGGACACAGAAGCTTCAGTGGGCCGAGAGAGGGTACCACTGCCCCTTCTTCCACAGTGTTTATTGAAGATGTTCACACAGCTTAAATCATCTATCTTCTGTGCCACGTGCTAGAGACTCTCAAAATCTAAACAGGCAACCTAAACCCCTCAGCTCATCCCCACAGCTCGCCTTCTACATGGGCCACAAGCCTCCCTGAGTGGCTACCACAGTGACCACCAGGCCACAGCGTACCTCACCAGGACTATGATGAGGGCCCTGGCAACAATCTCCGTGCCACTCAGGAGTTTCATTCTCTCCCCGCAACTCAATGTTGAGCTCTTAAATAGAATAAACTTTCTTCCCCCATTCATCTTCACTTTCAGTGTAGAGCAAAGAGTATAGGCTTGGTATGCACTGCTGAGTTACGCCTACGTTTCTGTAAGTTAGCCTCATGAAGCATGTGATTCCCGGGGTTGCCCTACAGGGCAAAGAGGAGCAAACAAGTAAAGTGCTTTCATTAAAAACTCCAAGACATGGGGACTGAGATGGCGTCTCCCAGACTGAGGCCAGGGCAGGAAAAGGAATCAGGTGAGACGTTCCAGGCAGGGGAACCGCATGCGCCAAGCAGCTGAGCCAGCAGGGTCTCAAGGCAAGAAACGGAAAGCCGTGGTGAGTCCTGAACTAAAGGCTTTCTCAAAAGGAGAACAGATGTCTACTACTACTCACTGGCTGAAGCTGGGTTCATAACCCTTGGTGGCCTGAAAATAAAGACACACCAGAGATAGGCATCTTCTCTCTCACATGTTATCAGGATGGACCCCAGCCCAGCCAGCTGGCTAGGAGCCCCCTGAGCCTTCAAAGACCCCAGAATGAGAGATCGTCTCCCTGCTGTGGTCCTAGGACAAGACCAGCAGTGGGGAGGTGCACGCTGGCTGGAGCCAAGTGCCTCTCACTGAGAGCCTGCATGAGATGGAGACAGGCATGTGTCACCCCACAAGGTACAGGCAACTGAAGTCTGGCTGGGGGAAGGTCCAGGCTAGGTCTGAACTCAGGCCACCACACCTCTGTCTAGGTGGCCACTCTGATGAGTCTTCCACGGTATGCTACAAAGGGCCTTTTGTTATTCTTATATTTTATTTTTTTGACAAGGAGTCTAGCTCTGTCGCCTAGGCTGGAGTGCAGTGGCATCATCTCGGCTCACTGCAAGCTCCGCCTCCCGGGTTCATGCCATTCTTCTGCCTCAGCCTCCCAGCAGCTGGGACTACAGATGCCCGCCACCACGCCTGGCTAATTTTTTGTATTTTTTAGTAGAGACAGGGTTTCACCATGTTAGCCAGGATGGTCTCAATCTCCCGACCTCGTGATCCGCCTGTCTCAGCCTCCCAAAGTGCTGGGATTACAGGCGTGAGCCACCGCGCCTGCCCTTGTTAATCATGTTTAAACTGCATTCACCTGGAGTGAAAGGCACAGGTGGGGCTCAAAGGAGAGCTGCATACATGTGAGGAGGAGGATGGAACAGCCATTCTCAGATGTCTCCAGGCAAGACTGAATCTAGACTTGCCCTGCCTGGGGCAATGGGAGGCCCCTGGGAAGAACCTGCAGCCAGAAGGTATGAGCCCTCAGAATATCCCAACCACTCACCAGATAACAGACTCTGTGACAGCAGGTACAACATCTTGTCCATGTCCCTGGGGTGGCCCCACTTCTGGAAGAGTGTCAGTCACAGAGTAGGTGTGCTGTATATACTGGGTGCGTGAACAGAGGTATCACAGATAGGAGTGCTCTGAGTTGGGGGACTGGATCGGACACTTCAAACTCACTTTCAGCACGAGGATCCTCAGGGTCTGATCCAAATCTATTGCTCCTTTGTAATTAATAGAAGCATGGGGATCTTCTAATTTTTAAAGGCAAAACACCTAACAATGATTGAGCATTTACCCCACAACCACCTGTAAGGTAAATACTCTCATCAGCCGCCTTTTTGCAGGTGGGGAAACCGAGGCACGAAAGTATCTGGTCAGCCATCAGAAGGCCCCATCAACCACTCAAAGTCAGACCTGAAGACTCCAAAGGACAAGGGGAACACTGCACCTGTGGCAATCTGGGCTTGACCTTGCCCTCTCACACCAAGGGGTCCAGATGAGATATTAAGTGATTACGACTTTATTGTCATGAATGACAGCGAACCTTCTGGTGTTTGCCTTTACCTTCAAAGTATGGTTAAGTTTTGCTGTAGCACAACAGAGGCAGCACTCCTAAAAACCACTGCAGGATGCAAACCCATGTGATAAAAACACAGGGCTTATGGACATAAGGGGGTTAGGGACACAGTACTTCAAAACTTCACCTATGACATACAATAGAAGCCCAAGCAATGACACATGTGGATATACGGGCAGCACAGCTGCATACACGCTCAGTGGCTGAGAAATACACAAACGTTGCATGTCTGACCCTCACCTCGGGGAAGACTTGCTGCTTGCTGTGGGCATGGGTGGGTTGCCATTTCTGCTGGAGGGAGGCTGTCTGACTCCAGAAAGGGATGGGGTGTGGCCTGCAAAGTGTGGGACCTCGCAGGGGCTTGGTGCATGTCTGAGGTATGGGCAGTTTTATTTCATGTACTCACAGGTGCTCTATTAAACTGGGAACAGTTTTCTAGATTCACCTAATGCAAGAGTTGGCAAACGTTTTCTTAAAATGCTACACAGTAAATAATTTTGGCTCTGCGGGCCATTTAGTCTCTGTCAGGAGTCCTCAGCTCTGTGGTTCTGACAGGACGGCTCTCCCTCGAGACCCTTGGAGGATTATTTCCAGGAACCCCTTGGATGCCAAAATTCCCAGATGCTCAATCCCAGATATACAATGGTGTAGTATTAGCATACAACCTATGTACATCCTTCCATATGCTTTAGTAAGTCACCTCTAGATTACTTATAATACTCCATAAAATGTAAATGCTATGTAAACAGCTGTTATACTATAGTTTTATTTGTATTATTTTATGTTGTACTGTTTTTTCCATTTTTTTTCTTCCAAAAAAAATTTTTTTTTAAGAGCCAAAGTCTTGCTCTGTCACCCAGGCTGGAGTGGAGTGGTGTGATCTCGGCTCACTGCAACCTCCGTCTCCCGGGTTCAAGCAATTCTCCTGCCTCAGCCTCCTGAGTAGCTGGGACTACAGGCACACGCCACCATGCCTGGCTAATATTTTGTATTTTAGTAGAGACGGGGTTTCACTGTGTTGCCCAGGCTGGTCTCGAACTCCTGAACTCAGGCAATCCACCCACCTCGGCCTCCCAAAGTGCTAGGATTACAGTTGTGAGTTACCATGCCCGGCCCCCAAAAATAATTTCTTTAAGAGATGGGGTCCCACTGCGTTGCCCAGGCTGGTCTCAAGCTCCTGGACTCAAGAGATCCCCCTGCCTCAGCCTCCCAAGTAGCTAGAATTACAAGCACATACCACCATGCCTGCTTACCCCAAATATTTTCAATCCACAGTTGATAGAACTCAAAGACGCAAAACACAAGGATATGGAGGCCCAACTGTACATACCTGAATGGGCGTGTCTGTGAATTAAACTTTATTTACCAAAACAGGCCACCACTTGGTGGGCCGCAGTTTTCCAATCCCTAGCCTAGTGTTCAGAAGAATCTGAACAAAACCAGACGCAACCATTGCCAACATTTGTGTTACACCTCAACGGTCCTCTTAACACATCAATCGTGTTGGAACAAATCTACTTTTCCAAAATCAGCCTTAGAGCAGAATGGACTACAGACAAAAGTAGGTTTCAAAACCAGAACTCTAAGAGGGTGGGGGGGCAGGTGCAGTGGTTCACACCTGCAATCCCAACTCTTTGGGAGGCCGAGGAGGGAGGATCACTAGAGCCTAGGAATTCAAGATAAGCCTGGGCAACAAAGGGAGACTTCATCTCCAATAAATGTTTTTTCTTTTTTCTTTATTTTTTGAGACAAGGTCTCACTCTCACCCAGGATGGGGGCAATGTCTTGATCTCAGCTCACTGCAACCTCCACCTCCCAGGTTCAAGCGATCTTCCCCTAGCTGGGACCACTGGTGGGTGCCAACACGCCCAGCTAATTTTCTGTATTTTTGGAACAGATGGGATTTTACCATGTTGCCCAGGCTAGTCTCACACTCCTGAGCTCAGGTGATCCACCCACCTCAGCCTCCCAAAGTGCTGGGATTACAGGCGTGAGCCACTGCACCTGGCCTCCTGATAAAAATGTTTTAAGCTGGGTGCAGTGGCTCATGCCTGTAATCCCAGCACTTTGGGAGGCTGAGGTGGGTGGATCACCTGAGGTTGGGAGTTCAAGACCAGCCTGACCAACATGGAGAAACCCCATCTCTACTAAAAATACAAAGTTAGCCGGGTGTGGTGGTGCATACCTGTACTCCCAGCTACTCCAGGGGCTGAGGCAGGAGAATCGCTTAACCCAGGAGGTGGAAGTTGCGGTGAGCTGAGATTGCACCACTGCACTCCAGCCTGGGCAACAAGAACGAAAAACTCTGTCTCAAAAGCAAAACAAAAACAAAAAACAAACACAAAAACAAAACATAGGCCGGGCGTGGTGGCTCATGCCTGTAATCCCAGCACTTTGGGAGGCCAAGGAGAGAGGATTACAAGGTCAGGAGATCAAGACCATCCTGGCTAACACAGTGAAACCCCATCTCTACTAAACAAAACACAAAGAATTAGCCGGGTGTGGTGGTGGTGGGCACCTGTAGTCCCAGATACTTGGGAGGCTGAGCCAGGAGAATGGCATGAACCCGGGAGGCGGTGCTTGCAGTGAGCCAAGATCGTGCCACTGCATTCCAGCCTGGGTGACAGAGCAAAACTGTCTCAAAAAAAAAAAAAAAACCCACACACACACAAAATTTGACCAGGCGTGGTGGTTCATGCCTGTAGTCCTAGCACTTTGGGAGGCCAAGGCGGGTGGATCACGAGGCCAGGAGTTTGAGACCAGCCTGGCCAAGATGGTGAAACCCCATCTCTACTAAAAACACAAAAATGAGCCAGGCGTGGTGGCAGGCACCTGTAAGCCCAGCTACTCGGGAGGCTGAGGCAGAGAACTGCTTGAACCCAGGAGGCAGAGGTTGCAGTGAGCTGAGATCGCACCACTGCATTCCAGCCTGGGCGACAGAGTGAGACTCCATCTCAAAAAATAAATTAAAAAAATTAAAAAACAGCCAGTTGTGGTGGTGCATGCCTGTGGTCTCAGCTACGCAGGAGGCTGAGGTGGAAGGACTGCTTGAGTCCAGGAGGTCAAGGCTGCAGTGAGCTGTGACTTTGCCATTGCACTCCAGCCTGGGCAATAGAGCAAGACCTTCTATGTGCGGGGGACAGCGGACGGACTCGAATGTGTAAATTCAACCCAGGGCAAGGATTCAAGGTTAACTCTTTTGACAAGTCAGAAGGAAATTTAGTTTCAAAAAGTGCTATGTGCAGACAAGACAGCTTGCTACAGGGTCAATTTTATAGTGCCCTAAAAGCCCACACTTAGAACACTCAAGATAAATAGGTCCCCGGTAGAAGGAAATTATGTGCTATAAACTCAATTGCTGCAGTGGATGAAACTTTAACCCAGTTACAGAAACAAGCACTCCCTAAGCACAGGTGCCTGAGAATCACACCAAAGCCCTAAGGAAAAGCACGGGGCTGAGAATGACCTGAGGGGCACAAGCCCAGCCTGGGGGCCCAGGAGAAGCCTCACTGAGGAAGGGAGGTTTCAGTCACAGTGCAAGCGCAAGGTGTGAACCAAACACACCACTGAGGCTGATTGCTGGAGGAATGGGGGCTCAGGGATGCCCAGTGGCAGGAAGGGAGTCACAGGGCACGGGCTTCCCAGGTAACCAGGACTGACCATCACCTTTGAGGACTGAGGGAAAGCGAGGTCATTTGTGCCAGGGAAACCCTGAGGACGCATTACCTGGTTTTGGGGGGACGCACAGGAGGACAAGGTCCACACCCAGCCAGTGTGACCTCCCCCAACTAATGCTCTGCCCTACACATGACTGTCCCACTCCGAGGCAGGATCTGGACAGGCAGGTAACCTACACCATGTCCTGTCCCACAGAATGAATCAAGGTCCCAAAACAAAGTTACTGTGGGTGGCTAAAGGTCTTCGTGTGGTACATTTTGCCTGTGGCTTCAGCTCCTCAGCCCAGCCCCAGCCCAGGGGTTAAGTAGAACCACCAGGACCTGTCCTACCCACTGCCACGCCCTGCCTTAGTCCTTCAATTCTGCACGTCACTTCACCCCCCAGCCTGGGGGCGATCTATGTCCTGTCCAGCTCACACTGGGGCTCCCTGGACTTGGGGTCTGACATGGATTCTCTAAATCTTCTGCCTGGTTGAGAGGCTGATGCAGTTCAACAGGTAAACAACCACTTTACAAAAACAGGAGATGGAACTAACACATTCTTCTGTCCTGTTGAAGGTGCCAAGTCACTGTTACAAAGGCTTCCCACAAGATGGGCAGTCTCCCCGTTAGCCTCTGACAGCCACAGCAAGGCTCACAGTGCCTGAGCAGGGACTCCTTGGCCCCACCAGGGCTGTGGGCTCCAGGGAAGCCAAGGGCAACAAGAAGACTGGGAAGGGGACAAGGAACACATGGTGCCCAAGAAGTAAGAGCATCTGACCCTGTAGGAAAAGGCAGATGACAGACAAAGGAAACAGTGGGACAGCAGACAGACACCTCCCTGCCCTGCAAAGCATACACTAGTTACACACAGAGCAATCTTGCACAACACACGCGTGTATACTCATACGCATGCACAGTTTTTCATCCCCTCCTCCCACTTCTAAGTCTTGCTCAATTGTCTCAGAAAACATCTTTCTGGCCAGGAGCAGTGGCTCATGTCTATAATCCCAGCACTTTGGGAGGCCAAGAAGGGAGGCTCGCTTGAGTCCAGGGGTTCAAGGCTGCAATGATCGCACCATTGCACTTGCAGCCTGGGCAACAGAGCAAGACCCTGTCTCTAAAAAAAAGAAGAAAAAAAGTCTTTCTTCTGCATTTAATTCTGAGTAAAAGAACAGTAGTTCTCAAGAGCAATCAGCATCCACACAGCTACTGATCTACTTGTCTCAAGAATATGGAAAACCACAAAGTATGGTTTTCAGACACAAGGGCCGGAATCACCAAGTTGTAGAGCATGTAAAGGAGCCCCGAGCCCTGCTGAGTCTCACACACATTCCCACCCGCCTACTTCACTTCAATCCACACTACTTTGTTGGCCCCGCAATTTCTCATCAAGCTGGATAGAGCCACAGAACGTCCTCAACTCACTGGCACAGCAACCTTGCTCGTTGGTTCTACTTCATGCCGAAAACATGGTAATGTCAGCTTCCAGAGAAGCCACAAGAACTGACTTGTTGGCTGTTGCACATCTGGATGATGCGTGAACTCAGAAGGAAACTTCTGCAGCATGAGGAGCCTGATCAGTGCCTGGGACACCCCTTCTAATTCACAGCCCACCTGGCCCCATGGGACAGGGACCAATGATGGTCTCCTCAACTCGACCATGCCTGACGACAAAGATTCACCCTGCGCCAGACACTGACCTCCCAGAGGCACATCCTCAGTGGAGGACAGGCAGAGGAGCAGCTCAGGTCTCAGCCCTCACAGGAGCGCAGACCCAGCAAGGCCTGGGAGATGTGTGCAAATCACTATTTTGTTACAAGGCAACACTGGAAAAGGTATCGAGCATGCTGGTCCAAAGGAAGAGAGAAGAATCTAGAAATGCTTCATTTGAGCTGGGCCCCAAAGGGTAGAGTCTAGATTTGTAGAGATGGAAGAAAGAGGAAACGGTAGCAGAAATGGTGACGTGACAGAAATATACAGCACTGTGAAAATTAGTCTCCAAGAAAAGCAGATGAAGCCAAAATAAAAGGAGATTCAAACTCTTTTGGTTTTATTTTCTTTTTTTCTTATACCCAGAGAAGGTAGAAGAGATTCAAACTTTTTTTTCTTTTTGAGACAGAGTCTCGTTCTGTCGTCAGGCTGGAGTGCAGTGGTGTGATCTTGGCTCACTGCAATCTCCACCTCCCTAGTTCAAGCGATTCCCCTGCCTCAGCCTCCCAAGTAGCTGCGAGATTACAGGCATGCACCACCACACACAGCTAATTTTATTTTTTTATTTTTTGTATTTTAGTACAGACGGGGTTTCACCGTGTTGGCCAGGATGGTCTCGATCTCCTGACCTCATGATCCGGCTGTAATCCCAAGGTGCTGGGATTACAGGAGGAAGCCACCACGCCCACCCCACTTTTTAAAAGTCTGAATCTCAGCCGGGTGCGGTGGCTCACTCCTGTAATATCAGCATTTTGGGAGGCTGAGGCAGGCGGATGACAAGGTCAGGAGTTCAAGACCAGCCTGGCCAACATGGTGAAACCCCATCTCTACTAAAAATACAAAAAATTAGCTGGGCGTAGTGGCGGGCCCCTGTAATCCCAGCTACTCGGGAGGCTGAGGCAGGGGAATTGTTTGAAACCAGGAGGTGGAGGTTGCAGTGAGCTGAGATCATGCCACTGTACTCCAGCCTGGGAGACAAGAGCGAAACTCCGTCTCAAACAAAACGAACAAAAAAAAGAGTGTTTTTTTAAATGTAATGAGGTTGCTTGGTGAAAGAAAGCAGCCCGGTACAGAGGCCACACTTGTATTCAGCTGAATACGATGAACAAAAAGCCCCTACATAACCCCCAGCACCTTTGTGGTGGGGGGATCTCGACTGCCCCCTAGCCTGTGAGAGGAGGCCTGAAACCTTTAACAGGTCCTGAAGAAGAGAAACCTGAAAGCTGTCAAAAGGCACAGAACACACTCCAAAAAGACATGAGCAGCACACATCCAATTCAAGTGAAGTACCTCCCCTCAGGCCACCAAATACATAAATTTGAGCACGAGCGTTCCCTGGAGGGGGGTGAGCAACAGCCCCCACAGGTGTTCCTTACCCAGCACTTCCAGGAAGGCGCTATTTACAAGTGCCATGCTCAGCTCTGACAGAGGGAGAGGGGTATCTACTGCCTCCTCCTAACAGGGCACATGTGACAACCGAGGTGTGCCTAGTGCTGTGCTGCTGAATCGCAGGGTCCCTTCCTAGCATTTCATCTGAAATGTTAAGACCCATGAATATAAGCTGGTTCCCATCACCAAACAGTGGGCAGGGTCTGAGGCAACAACCAGGACATCCATCCCATCATCTCTAGTCCTTGGTTCTAGAGCTACTCAGAAATGCAGGTAATTAAGAATGAAAGGGGCCAGGTGCAGTGGCTCATGCCTGTTAATCCCAGCACTTTGGAAGGTAAGGCAAGAGGATCCCTTGAGGACAGGAGCTCAAGATCAGCCTGGGCAACATGGCAAGACCCTGTCTCTACAAAAAAAAAAATTTTTTTTAATATAAGATAAATAAAAGAATGAAGGAAGTAAAAAGAAAAGGCACCTCCGGCTTTCCCACTTACAAATAAATGCACACTTAAAATCTCATGTGTTTCAGGTAGAGGACTTGTAAATGATGCCTCCAAAATATTTTTTTAAATCAATTTATTAAGCTTTTTAGACAGGATCTCACTCTCTTGCTCAGGATGGAGTGCAGTGGCGTGACTACAGCTTACTGTAGCTTCAACCTCCCGGGCTGAAGCGATCCTCCCACCTTAGCCTCCCGAGATCACAGGTGGGCACCACCATACTGGGCTAATTTTTGTAGAGACAGAGTTTCAACCATGTTGCCCAGGCTGGATTTATTTTTTTTTTTTTTTTGGATACATTTAACAAAGTAAACCTAGAGAGCAAAACATCACGGAAACATACCCAGGTATATTATATATACACTCAAGTGACCATCAATGTTTTAAAAATAAAACCTTTCAAGTCTGGTGGCACGTGTGCATGTAGTTCCAGCTACTACGGAGGCCAAAGCAGGTGGAATGCTTGAGCCCAGGAGTTTGAAACCGCCTGGACCCTGTCTCTAAAAATAAGTAACATCTAGATGGTCTGCAAATTCCTAAATGTAACTCACACTAAGCCTGCACAGTGGAGAGCCGCTCTGGTAGCCTCTCACTCCAGCACTCTGTGCAGAGCAAAGCTGTTTTGGGCCTAAGTTGTCTCTAGAAAATAGATCACTGTTCCCAATAACCAACAGCCCTCCCATGGTGTGCCCCACCGCTCAGACTCACCACAGAATTGTGCAGGGCCAGCCTGGGACAGACAGGTCCCCAGACCCCAACCTCCCTCTCTGGTGTCATCTAGGGAAAAAAATAAACTGGAGAAGCATAGTTCTTAACCAGGGAAGATGGTGTAGAGATTATGCCATCTTCCAGAGACACAGATGATTGCCTGAAAACTCCCAAAACCAGGGACAATAGTGTCCACACACGGGCCACGAAAGAGCCCCACAAGGATCACAATTAGCTGCTTCTGTACATTGGCCCTGTGTCTCAGCTTGGGGGCCCTTCCGGGTAACATGAGATGAAAGCCTGTCTTCACCCCCAAGTTGTACCAGACCATAGGAAAAAGCACACCTAAACTGATCACAGGTTTTATGAAGAAAAAGACAGGTAGCAAATAAGCATCTTTAAAATTACTGCTAGGCTGGGAGCAGTGGCTTACGCTTGTAATCCCAGCACTTTGGGATCCTGAGGCTGGCAGATCATTTGAGATCAGGACTTCGAGACCAGCCTGGCCAACATGGTGAAACCCCATCTCTACGAAAAAATTTAAAAATTAGCTAGCACGGTGGTGGGCGCCTTTAATCCCAGCTACCCAGAAAGCTGAAGCAGGAGAATTGCTTGAACCCGGGAGGTGGAGGTTGCAGTGAGCCGAGATTGTGCCACTGCATTCTAGCCTGAGAGACAGAGAGACTCCGTCTCAAAAACAACACAACACAACACAACACAACACAACCACCAATAGCTCCCTGTGCTCACACTGAAGATTAAGACTTGGTTTGTGCGTGTGACATCTCAGAACTGCTCAGTGCCCAACACTGCCCTCACTTGAGGCCGTGCTTCAAGTGGCCCCACACCTGCGCCGCTGTTGGCCAGGGCCCGTGCCCAAGCCCAACCCTGCGGCCCCAGAGAAACAGATGCTGCCCAAGGAACACACGACATAGAAACAAGGTGCCGCCTGTGATGGGGAATCCGAGCAGTCTTAGAAACCTCCACAGGTAAGCAGGGACCAGAGTCCCAGCTGCAGAACGTCACTGTGAGGGCTGGCTATGCTCCCATTCTGTGGGAAGGGCCTAGCTCTCTGTCCCCTCCCAGATGCCTCCTGGGCTGTGAGCCTACGTGGCCTACGAAGGGTTACGCCTGCCATTTCCATGCCATCTGCTACGTGGCCATCGGGCGTCACATCACAAAATGGGAGGCCTTAACCCTTCCAGGGCTGCAGTCTCTCAGGGCTGAGCCAGGCTGAGCTGTGGCCCTGACCACCAGCTCGATCAAGGCCTGAGACTGGAAATGGCAGGGAGATCTGGCACAGAAAATTCCAAGGGCCAGAGAAGCCTTCTCAGTTCCTGGAAGGAAATGTCAAGTGGAAAGTGAGGGAACCAAAGATTCATCTCTTGCCATTTTCATCAGGGCACCCAGCAACGTGGTGACGCTGTGGGCTGGAGGCCCTGCCCACGCGCCCTTCCTCAAGCTCCTCCCTACAAGCATCCTGCAGCATCACAGAGCCACAGGGAGGATCACAGCCAGCGGGAAAACCTACTTCTATGATGAAACAAACTTTCTGCTCTCAAAGCAGCCCCAGCCCGTGGGTCTACCCACAAACAATCCTTGCAGCACGTTCCTGCACAGCTGTAAGGGCTGGGATAGAAATCCTACTTTGCAAATGGAACTCTACCTTGCAAATGGAACTCTACCTTGCAAATGGAACTCTTTCCCTCAGGGGTGGGAGGAGTCTGGGTATAGACACCTACACCAACCTCTGGGCAACAGCTAAGCCATGAAGTATACATGATGGGGGAGTGGAGGGTCTGTCTGTATCAGTGCTTCTTTAGTAAAACATAATAACACAGAAGCAAAGCCCTGGCCAGAAGGTCCTGCTGGCCTCTCTGACCATATCCAGCCACCCCTGTGCCCATCCCCCAAGTATAACCAACCCCTCTCCTGTTCTCTCAGCTGGACGCACTCCCACCTCAGGGCCTTTGCATCTCCACTCCCCCAGGTCTCAGCTGATACTGCAAAGTGAGAAATGCCTCCCCTCCACAGATGCTCCCCAGGGGGTCTCTATCCCCTTTCCTGCCTCATCACCACTTGACATGCTATTTACTCATCTCTCTGTTTGTGGGCTTCAACCCCCAAGATATCAAGGGACACCTATTTCTCTAGCACTACCATCCAAGGGCCCATCCAGGCACAATGCTTTGCAAGGAAGAGGCAATGGATACGCATTTATTAAACAGATTTGAAAAAGTACTTTCAGAACTCCCAACTACCACTGCCCTTCAACCTCCTTCCTGGTTAGTAAGCCAAAATGTCTTCATGCCGACAGAAAAGATAATGATCAAAACCAAACAAAACCTGGCCAGGCACCGTGCAGTGGCTCACGCCTGTAATCCCAACACTTTGGAAGGCTGAGGCGAGAGGATCACGTAAGGCCAAGAGTTTGAGACTGGCCTGGGCAACATAGTGAGACTGTCTTTACAAAAAAAATAAAAACAAAACAAAATCTTTATCTCACCCCATATATGAAAATTAACTCAAAATGGATGAAAGATCCAAGTATTAGGAGCTAAATCTATAAAACTCTTAGAAGAAAACACAGGAGAAAAATGTCATGACTTTGTGTTTGGCAAACAGTCTTACATATGACACCAAAGCACAACATCAAAAAAAGAAAAAAGATAATTTGGACTGCATCAAAATTAAAATCTTTTGTGCAAAGGGCATTATAGAGTGGGGAAAAAAACCCATAGAATGGGAAAAAATTATAGCAAATCATACACCTGGGTAAGGGTCTAGTGTCCAGAACATATGAAGTATCCTTACAACTCAGCAACAAAAAGACAAGCAATCCAATTTTAAAATGGTCAAAAGACTTGAAAAGACATTTCTCCAAAAAAGAGAGACAAATCACTAATAAGCATGTGAAAAAGGCTCTGTCTCAGTGTCATTAGTCATAAGGGAAATGCAAATCAAAACCACCATGAGAAACCGCTTCACACCCACTAGGATGGCTACAATCAAAAAAGCCAAATAAGTACTGGTAAGGATGTGGAGAAATTGGGACCCTCATACACTGCATGGTGGAAAGTAAAATGGTAGAGCAGCGTGGAAAACAGTGGAAAGTAAAACAGTAGAGTGATGTGGAAAACAGTCTGCCAGTTCCTCAAAAAGTTAAATGCAGAGTTCCCACATAAGCCTGGGCAGGGCCTCCAGCCCACAGAGTCACCATGCTACTGGGTGTCCTGCAAGTCCACTTCTAGGTATATCCAAGAGAGGTGAATATAGGTAGTCAAACAAAAATGTGCAGGTGAATGTTAAAAGCAGCATTATCTACAACAGCCAAAAACTAGAAAACAACCCAAATGTCCATCAATGGATGAATGGATAAACAAAATGTGGTCCATCTAGACAATGGAATATTATTTGGCCATAAAAAGGAATGAAGCTCTGACACAATGTGACTGAACATCATGCTAAGTGAAAAAAGGTCAGACAAAAAGGTCACATATTGCATGATCCCGTTTATATGAAATGCCAGAAGAGGCAAACCCAGAGACAAAAAGTAGAATCAGTGGCTGCTGGGAGGGTGGAGAGCAGAGTCAAGGAAAAAGGAGTTACTGCTAATGGGGACAAGGTTTCTTTTCACGGGAGGGGGAAAGGTAATGAAAATGTTCTAGAAGGCCAGGGGCGGTAGCTCAAGCCTGTAATCCCAGCACTTTGGGAGGCCAAGACAGGCGGATCACGAGGTCAGGAGATCGAGATCATCCTGCCTAACCCGGTGAAACCCCGTCTCTACTAAAAAATACAAAAAACTAGCCGGGCGAAGTGGCGGGTGCCTGTAGTCCCAGCTACTCGGGAGGCTGAGGCAGGAGAATGGTGTAAACCTGGGAGGCGGAGCTTGCAGTGAGCTCAGATCCGGCCACTGCACTCCAGCCTGGGCGACAGAGCGAGACTCCGTCTCAAAAAAAAAAAAAAAGTTCTAGAATTACAGGTGATGGTTGCACAATACTGTGAATGGGTTAAATGCCACTAAACAACACACTTTAAAATGTCAAAACTGGTGAATTTTCTACCATGTGAATTTTACATGTTTTTTTAAAGAGGTGAGAAAACAAAACAAAAACAAAAATACTAATTCCAATAGCTATGAACCCCTCTAGAGCTACTAAAATACTAACAAGCAAAAGCAGGTTTGCTGTGACCCCAACAGCACAGAACTGGGTCCTCCAGTAAACACGCTCCTTTTGTACAACAAGACCCCAAACAACCACACAGCCGTCAGCCATCAGGGCAAGCAGTCTCTATGTCACCACCAACCATGAGCCCCACAGAAAAACTGCAGGAGGCTGCAGCAAGCCCACTGTACATATGGGAATTCAGGACCATCTCCCAGCGAAAGATCCAATGCCTGGGAGTATGAGAATGTGGGACACGTAAGGGAGAATTCACCAAGGAGGAGCCAAGGCAGAAAGAGGAAGTGGCCTCAGAGGGCTGGAATCACAAGAGCTACTACCAGCAGAGCCCCACCTCCGCCAGGCCTTATCACAGGCCCCACACTGCTTAAAATCCAAATAAAACAAAACCGCCGTGGTGGCTCTTTTTTTTTTAAAAAAAAGATGAGGTCTCACTCTGTTGTCCAGGCTGGAATGCAGAGCCATGATCATGGCTCACTGCAGCCCCGACCTCCAGGGCTCGAGCAAGCCTCCCACCTCAACTTCCTGAGTAGCTGGGAATAAAGGCACGTACCACCACACCTGGCTAATTTTTGTATTTTTGTAGAGACTCGGTCTCACCACGTTGCCCAGGGTGGTCTCAAACTCCTAGGCTCAAGAGATCCACCCGCCTTGGCCTCCCAAAGTGCCGGGACCAAAAGGCGTGACACAGTGGTTTTACACTAACACACTATTGGAGAAGTGCCACAGGCCTCAACGTCACAAGGTGTTTCACTCGTTTATTCGTCCAAACACCTGCTTAAGTTTCTACTTAGGGATCAGGGACACCCTTGGGGTGCCAACGATAGGCCACCTACTGGGAGCTGCCTCAGGAGCCCCAAGGAGAACACTGGAGTGGGGGGCACAGCAGGCACAGCACAGACCTGAGAGAGGCAGAGCTGAAGTCCCTCACACACTGTTCGCTGGATCCCTAGATCACAACTCTTAAGCACTACTGTTCATGAAACAGTCATGTGCAAGTCCAGCTAACCACCTACTTTATCCACTCGTGATGGGCTACGACTGCTGTGGATGGACAATCCCAATGGGGAGGGGAGAATGGTTTTTATCACAGAGTCAGGGTACTGGAGTGGTGGTCAGATGTGCCCCAGGTACTGAGCAGGAAGGGGACAGGAAGGAGGCCCAGAAGCTCATGGTGCGGAAGCTGCCCTCAGCTGTCCGGACAAAGCCAGAAAGCCTGATTCACCCCCAAGGGCCTCAGCTTCCTCACCTGTAAAATGGGAACAGCATCCACTTTATTGCTAACATTTCCTGAGGGCTCCACGAAGGGTAGCAGTGAGTGTTGTTATTACAGAAAATAAAAGTGTGTAAGAGAGGCTGTCTGGTGGGCTGACAGGCCACAGTTTCTTCTGGTAATTCCAGTCTCTGCTCATGGTTTTCTGCTTGAATTTGAACTACCCCCAGGTGGCCTCCTAAACTACCCCCAACTGGCCTCCACCTCAGCTTTTATAAATGGCCATTTCCCCTCTTCTAGATGATCCAGTCATGAAGCTCCCTGAGGGAAGACCTGGGCCAAATCCAATTTTCACACTTTTCATTAAGGAAATTTCAAATCCACCCACAGAGTAGAGAATGGTGTGATTAACTGTAGGTGCTTACCACCCAGGTCCACGCCCATCGGGGACCACCCTCGTGTCTTCTACATGCCACTCCTTTCTCCCTCTCTCCCCTACTAGCTTCCAGGAGGCAAATCCTATGAAACATGCATTTGTGCTAAAGGGTTCAGTATTTATCTTTACACAACAAGCATGACCACAACACTGTGATCCCACCTTTGACAATTTCACAATCAACCTTCTGTCTTTGTTGGAGTCACATCTGGTTGAAATCCCTAGGTCCCCTTACTGACACAATCATATGTTCAGACAGTTAGGATGCTTGTTCTGTTTCCCACTGTTGGTTTGGCAAATGGTGTCCCTGTGGCATAAGTCCACATGCCCCCAATTTCTCGTAAACTAGACCTTGAGGCGTGGTGAGTGCACATCCCTGTGGAAGCACAGGACACCCTCCTTGGGGGCCAGTGGCTAGGGAGAATCACTGTCTGGACCTCACAGTCTGGACCCCCCAATTCACTAGGTGCCTGCAATAAACTTAAAATTCTGTCATTTCATATTAATTTGCTAAAATACATCAATAGCTGTGCTGCCCATTAGCCACATGTGGCTATTTAAATAGACAAAATTAAACTCGGCGTCCTCAGTCATGCTATGTTAAGTGCCACGTAGGGCAGACGGTGTAGAGCATCCCTGTCACCCTAGGCAGTTCTGTGGGCCAGCACTGCCCCGCGAGGGAACCTTGCCCTCACCCACAGTCTCGTTCTTACAGTGTGCAGCCCACAGAGAAGATGCAGGAAAAATGCCTGTTGCTTTCCTTCTACCAATTTTCAAAACGAGCTAGCTCCCTAACTCCTACCGAAGGAGACCAGTGAATTTCTTCATCAATAAGAAACTGTGGGTCTTTTTTTTTTTTTTTTTTTTCTTTTTAAAGCTGAGGGGGTCCCGCTACATTGCCCAGGCTAGACTCAAACTCCTGAGCTCAGGCGATCCTATGGCCTCGGCCTCCAGAACAGCTTGGATGGCAGGTGCGTATAAACACAGCCAGCTTAAAACACTTGGGTTCCTTTTTCTTTTTTTTTTTTTTTTGAGACAGTCTTACTCTGTCACCCAGACTGGAGTGCAGTGGCGCAATCTCGGCTCACTGCAACCTCCGCCTCCCAGGCTCAAGCAATTCTCCTGCCTCAGCCTCTCGAATAGCTGGCATTACTATCGCCCAGTTAATTTTTATATTTTCAATAGAGACAGGGTTTCACCATATTGGCCAGGCTGGTCTTGAACTCCTGACCTCAAATGATCCACCTGCCTCAGCCTCCCAAAGTGCTGG
Organism: Theropithecus gelada; assembly: GCF_003255815.1. Lineage (NCBI taxonomy): Eukaryota > Metazoa > Chordata > Mammalia > Primates > Cercopithecidae > Theropithecus > Theropithecus gelada. The sequence continues at coordinate 19,069,913 of NC_037687.1, read as the reverse complement.
GATTACAGGTGTGAGCCACGGCATCCAGCCAGCCTTGGATTTTTAACACATCTAACTCAGGGGCTCCTTGTTCTTGTTCACTCTTGCTTGTCCCATCCGTGCCAGTGGGGGCTCTGTGGGTCCTTTTGATACAACCCCAGAAGTGTCTTACACAATTACCACATTCCCCAGGCAGAATTAGAATTAAGCGTTTTATTTAAAGTACTTCAGGTCTTGGCCAGGTGCAGTGGTTCACACCTGTAATCCCAGCACTTTGGGAGGTTGAGGTGGGTGGATCAGAGGTCGGAGTTCGAGACCAGCCTGACCAACATGGAGAAACCCTGTCTCTACTAAAAATACAAAATTAGCCAGGCGTGGTGGTGCATGCCTGTAATCCCAGCTACTCAGGAGGCTGAGACAGGAGAATCGCTTGAAACCAGGAGGCAAAGGTTGCAGTGAGCCTGGATCGTGCCACTGCACTTCAGCATGGGCAACAAGAGTGAAACTCTGTCTCAAAAAACAAAAAACAAACAACCCCAAATTTAAAAATTAGCTGGACATAGTGGTGCCCTGTTGTCCCAACCACTTGGGAGGCTGAGGTGGAAGGACTGCCGGAGGGTGCAGTGAGTTATGATCACACCACTGCACTCCAGCCTAAGTGACAGAGCAAGACCCTGCCAAAAAAAAAAGCTAGTGCTTTGGGTTTTATATTTGCATTTTTCTTTTGTGTGGTAAATTTTGGTTCTTAATGACATTACCTGTTTTTTCCTACAATATATAACAGGAATAATGCTAATATTGTTACCCTGAAACCAAAACCAGGATTCCAAAAAACAGCTGAAGATTTTAAGAAAATTGTTTTTAGCCGGGCATGGTGGCAGGTGCCTGTGATCCCAACTATTTGGGAGGCTGAGGCAAGAGAACCACTTGAAACCTGAAGGCGGAGGGTGCAGTGAGCCGAGATCGCACCACTGCACTCCAGCCTGGGTGACAGAGCAAGGGGAGGGAGGGGAGGGAGGGGAGGGAAGGAAGGGAAGGAAGGGAAGGAAGGAAAGAAATTTGGCTGGGTGCAATGGCTCACACCGTTAATCCCAGCACTCTGGGAGGCCGAGGTGGGCAGATCACGAGGTGAGGAGACTGAGACCATCCTGGCTAACATGGTGAAACCTCATCTCTACTAAAAATACAAAAAAATTAGCCAGGCGTGGTGGCGGATGCCTGTAGTCCCAGCTACTCAGGAGGCTAAGGCAGGAGAATGGTGTGAACCCAGGAGGCAGAGCTTGCGGTGAGCCGAGACCGCGCCACTGCACTCCAGCCTGGGTGACAGAGCAAGACTCTGTCTCAAAAAAAGAAAGAAAGAAAGAAATTTGTTTGCCCCTATTGGATATCTCGCTAAAACATTTACAATCAAACTACTATGTTTTAAAGTTATCAGAAATAAGTCCTGAGAGGTTAAGTCACCAATGTGCGTCACAACTGACATGCACCTAGATTCATTCATTTTTGTCTTTGGTTCTTAAGGGATTGCTTCCCCCTCCACTGCCACCACTTGGCTTTTGTTTTGTAATTACATAAAGCCCGTACATGATGCTACAAAGAAAGGACACGTGAAGAAGTCTCGCAGTGCTCCAGTGCCCTCTCCATCCCTTCTCCTGAAGGTGACCATGCGGTTCCTTTATGGTTTGTAAAAATAAAAGATGAGCAAATCCCCCCACCTTTCCTTAGGTAAGTGACAAGCACACTCCATCTCTTCTTCCTTTACATTGTTCTTTTTTCTGCTTGTCATTTCAACTAGAAATCCTGTCACCACCACAAATGAAGACATCACCTACTCCTCCCTTCACTCAGGGGCTCAGGCACTACCCTGTAGGCAGAGCCAACACCACGAGTTGCCCAGTCCAGCCACTGACACATCTAAGTCATTCCCAGCTTTGTTTGTTTCTGGAGTGTTGTAATGAACGCAATCCTTGTCACAATCCTTCCTTATGTCTAACCATGTTTGGGACACATTTCCAGAAGTGGATTTGCTGGAGCAAAGAGTAAACACATGTCTTTGTTTTGTTTTTTTTTTTTGAGATAGGGTCTCACTTTGTCACCTATGCTGGAGTGCAGTGGCATGATCTTGGCTCACCACAACCTCCGCCTCCCGGGCTCAAGCGATTCTCCTGCCTCAGCCTCCCGGGTAACTGGGATTACAAGCGTGCACCACCACACCCAGCTAATTTTGTACTTTTAGTAAAGATGGTGTGTTTCACCATGTTGGCCAGGCTGGTCTCGAACTCCTAACCTCAAATGATCCACCTGCCTCAGCCTCCCAAAGTGCTGGGATTACAGGTGTGAGCCACTGCGCCTGGCCACTTGTCCTTTTGCTAGATGTTGCAAATACCCGAGAGGAGGTGTGAATTCCAGAAGCAACTACCATGGCACTACCTGACTCACACCACTAGAACAGTGTCTACTCCAGGTGCTTGCCAACCGAAAGGTCAGAAATGTCTTGATGGTGCTCCAACGTGCAGGATTCTTACATCAGAAAGATTGCGCATCATTCACATCTTGGTCAAGGCCCACATGCATTACCTGTCCTGTGATGCAATCTGATTTTCCATAGTCACACCCATTTTTGATCCTTAACACCCAGCACTAGGCAGTGTGTGCCTGCTTAACAAAGAGGACCTGACAGGCCAAATTCAAGGGCAGACACCAAGTCCATGAGCAGGCAAGACTGCCCCTGCGCCCGCAAGAATAAATGTACACACAAGTGGGTGTTATGTGTAGACTGCGTGCCATAGGCACGGGAAGGAGCTGCTGGGCACACCGAGGGCCAGCCCTCCTCCAGCCCTGCTCCCTCCACCACGCCCATGTGGTCCTGGGTGACAGGAATGGGGACACTCCAGCCGATCACAGTCCATAATTTCCACTGAAAGCAAGTGTGGGCTGGTGCTGAGTGAGACACACCCAAGAGTAGCTGAAACTTGCAATTTGTGGAGAAAACCTAAAATCAATCAATATGCTGGGCTGTCTTACACATCCACAACAAAGCGTGCATACAAGCTGACACATTTATAAATCCTGAAGAAATAATTACTCAAGGGTGGCTTCTGCCTGTTTGACCACTAAGCATTGTGTGCCACGACTGTTTATAGACTGTGCTTTTCTATCTTCTGTCAAGTCCCTTCAAGCACAGGTCAAAGGAAAACCTGGGGCGACCTCTGGAATTCCCTTGTGAACTCCCAAACTGACTGCCTGAATGCTATGGCTAGGTCTTCCCTGCTGGCTGGCAACAGAGAAGAGGGAGGTCTCCTCCATTCATTTATTCACTAAACAAGTACCTATTGCTCAGACCATGTGATTCTGAGTTAAGAAAGGGCCAGGCAGAGGGGTGGGTACCCCGCCTGGGGTCTGGGAGAAACCAAAGCCAGCCCTGCTGCCCTCAGACAATGCCCTGGGCTGCAGGACAAGAGGCAGTCGCTCGCTTCCCTGGGCTAGCTGTGGGTGCTTACCCCTCAACAAAGGAGATGAGCTCAAGCTGGGCACAGTGGCCCGCACCCGGTAGTCCCAGCTACTTGGGAGGCTGAGGTGGGAAGATCGCTTGAGCCCAGGATGTTGAGGCTTCAGTGAGCCATGATAACACCACTGCACTCAAGTCTGGGTGACAGAGCAAGACCCTTTCTCCAAAAAGGAGGTGAGCAAACATGATGACAGCTATGTGGCTTTGCGACTCTGAGTCCCTAATCCTCCTCTCTGTCTCTGTTAATGCCTGACATCTACCAAATAGTAGTTACAGCATAACAGCACCAAGTATTAGGCTCTGACAAGTCTCAACTCTCTGTAGGAAATTGGCACAGACTCAGAGTCCGAACTTGTCTCCAAAGAGCTGAGAGCCCTGTGTAAGTGTGAGGAAACATAAAATAGTGCAGACACCATGGATAACAGTCTGCTAATTCCTGAAAAACAGAAAGTTACTATATGATCCAGTAACTGCACCCCTAGGTATATACTAAGAAGAACGCAACACAGGTATTCAAACAAAAGCTTGTACACGAATGTTAAAAGCAGCACTATTCACAATAACTAAAAAAGTAGAAACAACTCAAATGTCCATCAATCAATGAATGGATAAACAAAACGTGGTTCATCCATATAATGGAGTATCATTCAGCCATAAAAAAGAAGGAAGCACTGATTTATGCTTACAATGTGGATGAACCTCAAAAACCCGTTGACTAACAGAAGGCAGACCCAAAAGGCCACTTACACAAGTGTTAAGAGTCCACTTACAATAAACGTCCACAACAGGCAAATCAACAAAGACAGAAAGTGGATTAGAGGTCATCAGGAGAAAGGGGAGGGGGGAGATGAGGAGTGACCGCAAATGACCATGCTGTTTCCTTTTGAGGTAAAGAAAATGTTCTGGAATTAAATAAATGTGGTAGTTGTAGAACTCTTGAATATATATATAAAAAAAAACTGAATTGCACACTTTAATGAGTGAATTGTATGGTATGCAAATTACACCCCAAAAAAATTTTTGGGATATAATTTGCCTGTATGCCCAATACTTTGGGAAGCCAAAGCGGGAGACTCACTTGAGGCCAGGAGTTCAAGACCAGCTTGGTCAACACAGCAAACTCCGTCTCTACAAAAAATACAAAAATTAGCTGGTTGTGGTTGCACACGCCTGTATTCCCAGCTATTCAGGAGCCTGAGGCGGGGAGGATAGCTTGAGCCCAGGAGTTCGAGGCTGCAGTGAGCTATGATTATGCCATTACACTCCAGCCTGGGTGACAGAGTGAGACCCTGTCTCAAAACATAAAAAATAAAAATGTAAGCACCAGGAAAGTTTCGTTTTGTTTGGAGGACGTTCTGGAAATGTTTTCCTGACAATTGAATCACCTGCCCATGCCCAGATTTTCTTGCCATATGAAGATAAGAGCTGAAACCTCACAAAACTGATTGCAACACTTGTTCTGTGCCATGGTCAGCACAGCGGCCACATCTCACACTGCGTGGCCAGCAAGATCCTGTTCGATGGGGCATGAACCTCTAGGCAAGTCACCTGTCAACTCTGGCCCATGTGTGTCCCTGTCTATCAAATGGAGCAGCTGACCCAGGGACTGCCTCCAAGTTCTAAGACATCTTTCAGTTTTGCGTTCTTCTCCAGGTAGGTAGCCCTGGGCCAAAACATCACTGACCAGGCTTGATGGTAACAGAGAAAATCCAAGGTACCCAGCAATGCCCTGGTAAGTCTGGACAGCTCTTGACAGTCTCTGTGTAAGAGCTCCACGCAGCAGGAAAAGCTCAGCTTTGCCATGAGGCATGAGGCAAGGTAAGGGCAACCAGCTCCAAGAACCAGTACAGGGCCCTGGGCTTCACGGTGATTAAGGAAAAAATCTAATGGCATCTATCAGTGTTGGGAAATCATGGGAATGGCCAGAGGGCAAAGGCCACTAGCCAGGATTATCCTCTGCCCCTGCCCCTCAGAGAGGACAGGCTCATCTTATGTAGACCTAGGGTTTTCAAATGAATGACCAATTAGAATGGTTTCTCTTTCCCTGAGACCTGAAGGGAAGGACCAGGCAGCCCCATACAGATGGTGCAGTGTGCGATCCCAGAGGGCCTGCCTCCCTCCATCTTCTCTAGCAGGTGGCTGAAGCAGCACTCAGTTTAAAGTGTCCAAGAAGCTGACCGAAGCCTGCTGGATGCGTGGAACCTTCACTCCACAGACACTACACCCCAAGCACTCACCTGGCTTCGGGGTATGGGGTGCTGGTCCTACCAGTTGGCCATGGCCACAGCAACGTCAAAAGGCTACTTGAGCTGACCAACCTAAAGCGAAGGACAGAGAAAGAAACACTGTGTTTCCAAGGAAGGTTTCTGGAACATACTGGCATTTCTAAAATGTCTCTAACCCCTGGAACTACATAGCAAAATTTCAGATTTCCAGAGTTTTGCCTCAGCTACCTTCCACAATGGGGACAGTTGGAGGAAACAAATTTCTACTGATCTCTGAGGTATGAAACAATACAGCGCTAACCAATAAACACCAACATCCCAGACACTGTCTTCACCAATACAGATGGTGACATAAAAAGCAACCACATGATGAAATATAATTATTTTTGTCTTTCATCTACTGAATACAGACAAATGGCTCAAGTTTCCCGCCCCTGCCCCACCCAGACGGAGTTTCACTCTTATGCCCAGGCTGGAATGAAGTGGCACAATTTCGGCTCACTGCAACCTCTGCCCCCTGCGTTCACACGATTCTCCTGCCTCAGCCTCTAGAGTAGCTGGGTCTACAGGTGCCCACCACTATGCCCGGCTAATTTTTGTATTTTTTAGTAGAGATGGGGTTTCGCCATGTTGGCCAGGCTGGTCTCAAACCCCTGACTTCAGGCGATGCACCCACCTCGGCCTCCCAAAGTGCTAGGATTACAGGCACGAACCACCGTGCCCAGCCCAAGGTTTTATTATAATAGTAATGACATTAAAAACAGAAATAGGCCAGGTACGATGGCTCACGCCTGTAGTCCCAACACTTTGAGAGGCCAAGGCAGGATTGCTTGAGCCTAGCAGTTTGAGATCAGCCCGGGCAACATAGTGAAACTCTGTCTCTACAAAAAAATACAAAACTTAGCCAGGTGTGGTGGTGTGTGCCTGTGGTCCCAGCTACTTGGGAGGCTGAGGTGGGAGAATCACCTAAGCCCGGGAGGTTGAGGCTGCAGTGAGCCACGATCCCACCACTGCACTCCAACCTGGGCGACAAAGTGAGACCCTGTCTCAAAAAACCACCGAGAAACAGTAACATCTAGCATTTAATAGGTACTTATTTCCAGGTACTGTGCTCACATAGCATCTCTGAATCTCCAAGGCAACCATAGAGGCAGGTTCCTGGATCATGCCCATTTTACAGATAAGGGATCTGATGTGTTTGATCTTCAGGAACTTGCCCAGGGTCACAGAGTACACAGGCAGCACCCAGGGTTCACCCAGGTCTCATTCTCCAAATGTAACCTCCCCACCATCATGTTCTCTGTCATGGACCCCAGGGAAACCAGCCACCATTCCTGGTGGAGGCACTACTAGGTTTATCCTCAAGATGAGGGCATGATGTGCCTGGGAATGGGCAGACTTCACCCTCCAGACTGAGAGGGCGTCACCTCCAAAACCAAAGGTCATGGTCATCCCCATGGGATGCTGTCCAGAGAGGAAGAGGCTGCCTATCTTACAGACAGGAAAACTAAGGCTCAACAATGTTCAGGAACTTCTCTTCCAAGGTCACAGAGAGAATACCTCGGACTTCCACTTCCGTTTTGTGACGTCAGACGTCCAGGGCTGTGGGCCAGAGGCTGAACCTTAGGAACCAGCCAAATCCCAGACTCCCAAGCAGTTCTGTCAGTTGTAGCTTGCCAAATAGTGTCAACATCACTTCTGTTGTCATTCTTTGCACCCACATGACTACCAGGAGCTTGCTCTGATATGAAACCTTTATTTTTAAACTGGGTTCACAGCAATTCACAGCTGATGGATGGCGAGAAACACCCCCACAGGAGAACTTGCAAAAATGACAGGGGACACCACCAGTGAACTCTATGGAAAGACCTCTGGGCACCTCCTAAATGAGGCACAGGGCTAGCTCCTCAGGAAGAACCCTTTCTGCCACTCTTTTTAGCCCCACTCAGGCTGAGAAACCCAATGGGCAGCGTTAGTCCTAATTATTTTGTATCTGCCAATCCGAGGCCTCTCTGCCCCAAGGGTGGAAAGCCTCAGAAGCAGGTGTCCTGTGCTGTTGGAGGATCTGTTGCAGGATCAAGGTCTATATATATAAAATCAGCTGTGTTTCTACACACGGGCACCAATCAATCAGAACTCAAAACCTGAAAAAAGTCATTTACATTAGCATAAAAAAGGTGAACTACTTAAGGATAAAGAAACTACAATGAAACAACGAGAAAAATGAAAGAAGGCCAGGCACAGTGGCTCACACCTATAATTCCAGCACTTTGGGAGGTCAAGACAGGCAGACCAATTGAGCTCAGGGGTTCAAGACCAGTCTGGCCAATATGGCAAAAACCCATCTCTACAAAAAAATTTTAAAAATTAGCTGGGTGTGGTGGCATGCACCTGTGGTCCCAGCTACTTTCGAAGTTGAGGTGGGAGGATCACCTGAGCCCATATTGGCTCTGTTGCCCAGGCTAGAGTGTAGTGGCACGATCACAGTTCACTGCAACCTCTGCCTCCTGGGTTCAATCAATTCTCCTGCCTCAGCCTCCTAAGCAGCTGGGACTACAGGCATGCACCACCACGCCCAGCTAATTTTTGTATTTTTAGTAAAGACGGGGTTTCACCATATTGGCCACACTGGTCTCGAACTCCTGACCGTGTGATCCACCCGCCTCCGCCTCCCAAAGTGCTGGGATTACAGGTGTGAGCCACCGCACCAGGCCACTTAATAAATATTTATTGAATGGGCAAGCAGGGATAGTTTAATCCTGAAGGAGAAGGGGCCGATCTCAGAAGCCCACTGCAGTAGCCCCACAATACAATCAGTGCAAGATTCACAAAGGAGGAGACCAAGCAGAAGACCACTCAGCATGATCACAACTAGCGCCATTTCTTCAAAGTACACTGTAATCACTTTCCACTAATCTATCATTTGGACTGTTTTGCCATCCATCCTGCACTGGCTGGGTTCAGAGAGCTTTTACTGTTTTTATTTCCAACCCATACATTTAAAGCAGTATCAAGTAACCCTTAAGTGCACAATTACCAGATCATAAGAGACTCTTCCACTCCCTTGATAAATCATTATGGTTTGGCTTTGACCTTGCACCTGGGTACTACACACACACAACCCTACCCTACAACCCACCCAAAGGCAAGGACTTCTCAAACTGAGGGAAGATCAGGCTTGGTGAAAAGGTAGCTATGGCAATTTACATGAAATCAAGTCACTGCACTTTGGGCAACAGAAGTCCTTTCTTGCCATTTTATCCTCTCAAGCTCAGGCAAGCGAGGTCCTTTTAATTTGAGGGAAGGACACATGGCCTGACACTGGCCACTACCCAGGGAACTATGGGGATGCTGGGGTTGCGGCACCCATGGCTGGTACAGTGATGGTGTCTCTGTACCAGCCATGGGTACAGAGGTTGTCAGTACAGGGCTGTCAGCGCCTGATCGGGAAGCCTGGGCTCTACCAGGTACCCCCAGGAAGCCCCGTTGTCCCTTCCCTCGGCCCAGACCCACTGACCTATCACCATCTGTAGTCATCAAACACTTGTGCTGTCTCTAGAATTTTTCAACTAGTTCTGCACCCAAAGACTTACAACTTGGCTCCAGTCCAATCCCGGGAACATGACATGACCAACAACATCCAAGGTGAAACCCAACACCATCATTCACCTTCTCCCGCCCCCTCCTAGGTCCTGCACAAACTGAATGTCCCCTTCACAACGTCACCCAGACCCTCTCTGCTAATGGTCCCACCAAACTGTCAATGTACGGAAGTCCCCAACTCAATCAGAAAAGAAAAAACTGAAGCAAGGCAACAGCACATCATCCTGAGGAAGCCCAGAAGTCAGGCTGTTATACTACATGCTGGCTGGCTGGAGAAGAATTAGCAGGGGCCACAGATCCAGTTTTCCAGTCTGGGGTCAGCATACTACTGCCTGCCACTTGTCCTAGTAAATAAAGTATTTCTGGGAAACAGCCATGTCAGTACTTGAGAACACACTTGTCTATGGCTGTTTCCACCTACAACAACAGAGACAGTAAGGCCCAAATCCCAATACTGAGATCTGAAGGCAGATCAGGAGGAAACTGTGCCTGATGAGCTACTCAGTAAAAAGAGAGAGGTAGCCCTAGCCACAGCAGCAAGCTGCCGCCAAGAAGTCAGGGGAGAGGCACATTGAGGTGTTCAGGTAGGTCCCTGAGCAGTCCCTGCTCTCCCCAAGGCACAGAGCCCCATCAACCCTCTGTGGGGAAGAGTATGGCTTGGCAGACTAGAGATGTGGAGAATCAGCCCCAGGAGAACCAAGAGCCAATCGTGAGGTTGGTCACACAAGCCCATCCCTGGCAACCAGAGCTGGCACTAGAGGCTGGAGTTCCCACCTCTGCTCTCAAATTGAGATTCCCATTAGGGTGACAGCCAGTACCTAGGCCCCTGGTCTGCCCCTGCCTGTCTCCTCCCTCAGCTATGGGAACTACAGCCTCCTCGAGGGAGGAGACAGGCAGGGGCAGACCAGCAGCCTAAGGTATGTACTGGCTGTCTTCCACTTCCACCATCTTCTGCCCATAATGAACCAGCACAGCCCTTCTTAGTTTCCCAGGTCCCCCCAGCGTCACAGCATCTCACCACCTCCTTCAAGGCCCGGCCCACTTCAGCTGCAAGTGAGCTACATGCACATGAAGAAGAATACACGTTCCATGCTCCCGCTCCAACCACCTGGCCTCTTCTCGATTCCTCAGACCCAGCACGCCTGCCTACTCCCTATGCCAGGCCTTTGCACACACCGTTCCCATGGCCAGGAGAGCCCCTCCTAGCTCCCACACATCCTTTGAGTTCAAACACCTGTTACTCAGGCAAGCTCTCCCCACCAGCCCCTCACCATGGACCACTATGCTGGAACTTTTTGCTGAAACTTGCTACTTGAGATCAAGCATCCCATTTCCCAAAGTCTCCACGCTCCATGGACACAGGGCGCTTGTGGATCACCGCATCCAACACCCAAATGGGCACGGAGGAGGAGACTACAAAATGGGGACCTCCGCAAGTTGTCAGGACCCAACCAAGAAGTTTCTACCACTGGCGGAAGGCAAAAAAAAAAAAAAAAAAAAAAAAATACAAATGCTGTCTTTAACTAAAATAGTGAATCAGTGCCAGGAAGAAGCCACATGGAGATAGGCAAGACCACGGCCACGTGCACAGCCCCTGGGGTGAGTCCAGGGCTTCGGGGCAGGACCAACACCCCCTCCTGCCCCACCCCGGCATCCTATTTGGGGAGCTTTGGGGGCCCTGTGTCTGAAGGGCTTCCCTCGGGCCACCACTGAGAATTGAGAGCCGCCCCAGTGTCAGTGGCGCCCACACTCTGTACTCCCCATCTCCTTTCTTATGGCAGAGGCTGGGTCCCACCCTAAAACCCCCCACTCACAGTTCTCATGCGGGTCCAGAGTCCTGCCCTCTGGAAAATTCAAACTCCACCACCACATCCGCCTCCCTCCTTGGCACTCCAGGTCTCTCTCCAAACCATCCCAAATGCTCACGAGCTTCCTCCTAGCACATTCTGCCCAGTCTGGCTCTCTGGCAGTTCAACAGTGGGCCCAATGCCCTCCCGGGGAGCCTGCCTGGCTGCCTGGAACCCCCCTCAGGTCTCCAGACCATCCTGAGAAACCAGCGACAGGCCCTGGCACCAGACAGCTTCTCAAACAGAAGCAACTACTTCTTTCTTTTATTACTATGATTAATGTCGTTCCTCAAAATACTGCCACCTCTATCTGGATGCTCCTCTTACTGTTTCCACCCAGGCTCCCAGCAGCCGCCGGGGCAGTGCACACAGCAGTCCTAAACTACCTATTGACCCCAGATCTTAAATGCCCAGAGACCAAATGTCTACGTGTAGATGATGCTGAGGCCTTAGAAAGTGTCTGAAATATTTAAGTGTTTAGTATTTCAGATGCCTGATGTGTTGCAGTATTAAAGGACACTAGAAGAAAATGTCACAAGAACAAAAGAGGAAATGATTTCTCTGCTAATACTGAAGATCTAGAAACTGATCTCAAAATAAAAATAAAAATAAAAATACCAACACACTACTGTATTAAAGGAAACTCACTGACAAACAGATACAGGAAAACAAGAAATACCTTCAAGGCTGGGCACAGTGGCTCACACCTATAATCCCAGCACTTTGAGAGGCCGAGGCAGGTGGATCACGAGGTCAGGAGATCGAGTCCATCCTGGCCAACATGGTGAAACCCTAAAAATACTAAAAATACTAAAAATGTCTCTACAAAAATACAAAAATTAGCTGGGTGTCGTGACACACGCCTGTAGTCGCAGCTACTCAGCAGGCTAAGGCAAGAGAATCGCTTGAACCCGGGAGGCAAAGACTGCAGTGAGCCAAGATCACACCACTGCACTCCAGCCTGGCGACAGAATGAGACTCCATCTCAAAAAAGAAAAAGAAAAAGAAAAGAAAGAAATACCTTCAATTCCCAAGCAATGCACGGGAACAGAGACCTCAGATATTCCTGGACACTGTCTCTCCCTAAATCCCCTAAAGATTTCAGGGGTCCTAGGATCACTCCACCTGTCCAGGAACTGAAGAAAACCTACAGAATATCCACATTCCAACATTGTGATCCCAAGATGATGTCATTAAGAGACTTCTAGAACCGCTTGCAATTTTTTAACCCCCCCCCCCCCCCCCCCCCGTACTTAGCACAAGGTAGGCAATGAGTGTGTGTGCCTTTGTCCCTTTGTCTCCAAGCTAATTCTGAGAGGACAGAATACAAGCTGTCATAAAGGTATAGAATATTTCTGAATTCAGAAAGGTTCAATTTTTTTTTACTGTGGTAAAACGTACACAAAATTTACATCTAAACCATTTTAAGTGCACAGTTCAGTGGCATTAGGTGCAAGTCACACTGTTGTGCAACCATCATCCATCCATCTCCAGAACTTTTCCATCTTCCCCAGCTGAAACTCTATCCCCATTAAATACTCACTCTCATCTCCCTGCCCCCAACCCCTGGCAACCCCCCTTCCTCCTTCTGTCTTTTAAGAATTTGAGAGTCTAGTAACCTCATATAGGTGCAATCATAAGTGTGTCTTTTTGAGCCTGACTTCTCTTACTCAGCATAATGTCCTCAAGGCAGAGCCACACACATCTCTCACCCTTTGGGGCCAAAGCGTGTACAGAAAAAAAGCCGTGAGCCTGGGGGCGCCAAACAAAGCATGGTTCTGAAATTCTGCTCCCCAGCTCAGCCATGCCCCCGACGTGCTTCACTACCAACTAGTCCTTCCCTCAGCTTCCCAAAAAAGCTGCATAAAGAAAGCACTGGAGGCCGGCACAGTGGCTCACACCTGTAATCCCAGCACTTTGGGAGGCTGAGGCAGGTGGATCGCTTGAGGCCAGAAGTTCGAGACCTGCCTGTGCAACATAGTGAAACCCCATCTCCATTAAAAATACAAAAAAAAAAAAATTTGCCGGGGGTGGTGGTGGTGCCTGTAGTCTTAGCTACTCGGGAGGCTGAGGCACAAGAATCACTGGAACCCAGGAAGCGCAGGTTGCAGTGAGCCAAGACTGCATCTCTGTATTCCAGCCTGGACAACAGAGCAAGATTCTGTCTCAAAAAAATAAAAAATAAAAAGCACTGGAAACACAAGGAATGGTGAGATAACAGCAGCATCCACACATTATGCCACAGATGGAGAAGTCTGCCAGCCTGATCCCAGCTCTTAGCTGCAGAAGAACTCTACCTCCCGGGGACTCTAGCCTTGTCTCTCAGCCATAAGCCAAGGAATGCTTGTTGTGTGAATGGAGATAGACTAGCTCGAGGGCACAAACTTCTCCTCTAAGTTTGTGTAAGAGAAGCCAGAGACATCCCAAATCCACTCCCTGGAGCACCCAAGCTAGACACAGGGAGCCTTATATGGACCCACAGCTGGGTATGAGTCCTGAGCTCCCATCACATCTAACTCTAGACAAGGGAGACTCCAGACAACCCACCGACAGTGCCCCTACTAATTAACGTCATTAAAAAGAAAACCACTATGTCTGCAGGGTCCAGGTGCACTGGCTCACGCCTGTAATCCCAGTACTTTGGGAGGCCAAGGTGGATGGATTGCTTGAGCTCACAAGTTTGAGACCAGCTTGGGCAACATAGCAAAACCCCATCCCTACAAAAAATACAAAAATTAGCCAGGCGTGGCAGAGCACCTGTAGTCCCAGCTACGTTAGAGGCTGAGATGAGAAAATACCTTAAGCCCAGGAAGTGAAGGATGCAGTGAGAAGACATTGAGCCACTGCCGTCCAGCCTGGGCGACAGAGCCAGACCTTGTCGCAAAAAAAAAAAAAGAAAGAAAAAGAAGGCTGGGCGCGGTGGCTCAAGCCTGTAATCCCAGCACTTTGGGAGGCCGAGACGGGCAGATCACGAGGTCAGGAGATCGAGACCATCCTGGCTAACATGGTGAAACCCCGTCTCTACTAAAAATAACAAAAAACTAGCCGGGCGAGGTGGCGGGCGCCTGTAGTCCCAGCTGCTCAGGAGGCTGAGGCAGGAGAATGGCGTGAACCTGGGAGGTGGAGCTTGCAATGAGCTGAGATCCGGCCACTGCACTCCAGCCTGGGCAACAGAGCGAGACTCCGTCTCAAAAAAAAAAAAAGAAAGAAAAAGAAAACCACTATGTCCCCCGTCAAGTTCTGAGCTCCAAGCCTGCCTACGCTGTAGACTGAGCCAGGTCCATGGGAGTTGTTGCACTGGGGAGCTGTCTGCCAGGCCGGTGTGTGGCTGAGTCCACAGATGCTGGGTGAAAAACAAAATGCCCAGTGACCCTGCCTGAGGTACCCAACTGGAACAAGAGAGCAGGCATTTCTTTGCCAATCATTTCAGATTGGAAATGTGCAAAGCACGCTAATTATGGCTTGGTCAAGTGCTCCTGAATAGAGTAAGGGGAAAAGGGGTAAACAACAATCTAGGGCTCCCACCTCGTTTACCTCTAAACAGGCCGTCTCCTTTGCACATGCACCTATGTGACCTGTGACCACAAAGCACAGAGTCCTCTTGGGATGACTCTAATAAAGGGGAGGTGGGGGGAACAGCTGAATGACCAGGACCAGTCAAAACAGAAAAATTTGGGAAGATCCCAAAAGGCTCCATCTGGCAGAAGACACTGCCTCCATCGTAGGAGAATGCCCACAGAAGGTTCTGATGACAGCCAGCCTTGTCCCCAACAAATTGCCACCCAAGTAGCCTCCCCACACTGCAATGTTTCGACCAATTGTATTAGCTTTACAGTCAGTGGCTGAGTTTTGTTCACTTCATGCCAAGAAATAAAACCTCCAGTTACTCTATTCTTATGGCAAGTTTTCTCAAGTTTGGGTTTTTTTGTTTTGTTTTGTTTTGTTTTTTTAATTGTTGCCCAGGCTAGTCTCGAACTCCTGGCCTCAAGCAATCCTCCCACTTTGGCCTCCAAAAGGGATGGGATTATAGGTGTCACTGACTGCACCACACCTTTTTTATTTTTTGTAGAGATGGGCTCTCACTATGTTGCTCAGGATGGTCTCAAACTGCTAGCTTCAAGTAATCCTCCTGCCTCAGCCTCCCAAAGTGCTGGGATTACAGGCACAAGCCACCACACCCAGCTCAAGTTTGGTTTTCAAGCAGGAACAACACCTAACCTGTCATATGGGCAACCTCCTGGAAAGGTGAGGATGCTTCCTTCACCAATGCACAGCACAGTCACTGCCTCTGAGGCCCCAGACCCCAACCACAGGTGTGTCACAGGGTCAAAAGTAAAGCCCCAGGCCAAGCATGATGGCCCATGCCTGTAATCCCAGCACTTTGGGAGGCCGAGGCAGGAGGATCACTTGAGGCCAGGAGTTTGAGACCAGCCTGAGCAACATAGAGAGACCCCCATCTCTACAAAAAATTTAAAAACTCAGTGGAGGCCAGGGTCTCACACCTGTAATCCCAGCACTTTGAGAGACTGAAGCGGGGCGGACCTCTTGATCTCAGGAGTTCAAGACCAGCCTGGGCAAAAGAGCAAAATTCAGTCTCTACAAAAAAATACAAAAATTAGCTGGGCAGGCTGACTCATGCCTACGGTCATAGCTACTCAGGACACTGAGGCGGGAGAATCACTTGAGCCTGGGAGGTGGAGGGTGCAGTGAGCCAAGATCATGCCACTGCACTCCAGCCTGGACCACAGAGCAAGACCCACTCCAGCCTGGACGACACAGCAAGACCCTGTATCAAAAACAACAACAACAAAAACGTACTAAGCCACATGCAGTGGCTCATGCCTGTAATCCCAACCCTTTGGGAGGCTGAGGTGGGAGGATCACTTGAGCCCAAGAGTTTAAGACCAGCCCTAGCAAACTAGTGAGACCCTGTTTCTATAAAAAATTTAAAAACTAGCTGGCTGCGGTGGTACATGCCTGTAGTCCCAAGTTACTCGGGAGGCTGAGGTGGAAGGATCACTTGAGCCCTGGAGTTTAAGGTTACAGTGACCCATGATCATGCCACTACACTCTGGCCAGGATGACAGAGCGAGACACTGTTTCTTCAAAGAAAAGTATAAAAGGTAGTTTCTAGGATACCATAGGGTCCACCTAGATCCAAATCCAGAGTGGCTGGGGAACAACCGGCCAAGCAGCAAGGTCAGTGCTGTCCACCCACAACCTTCCAGACACCTCCAAGTCCAGTTTAGGGCAAGTGGGAGGGCCTGGCAGACCTCAAGCCCCGACATTTCACATTCATTCTGCTCACGCCATCCCCCACCCCCTCTACAACACAGATTCTAGAAATCCACCAAGCTTCCTTTGCGAAGAGGCAGAATTGAATTTCTCTGACCATCAGCTGCCAAATCAAACAGTCAATTCGGTAAATTCTCAGACTTGACTGAAGCCAACCACCAACCATGCCATGGCACCAATGGCCCTGGCTAAGGCCACATGGTCAGTGCAGGGGGGCATTCAGCCCAGGACTCTCAGGGCCTTGCCCAAGGACCAGGCCAACAAGCATGTTCTTAGTCCCAGAAGCTTCATCACTGCTGCAAACTGATGATGCACCACAGCCATCACAAGAATCATGTGATAACTGAAATGTTGCAAAGTATGAACGAAGAAACTATTAACAATGGCAACATCTATCAGCAAATCTCAGTCGCCACCGCATACGCCAATTAAGAGAGAAATGGGCCAAGTGTGGTGGCTCATGCCTGTAACCCCAGCACTTTGGGAGACAAAGACAGGAGGATGGCTTTGAGCCCAGGCGTTTGAGACCAGCCTAGGCAACACAGTGGGACCCTACCTCTACAAAATATTTTAAATTAGTTGGGCGTGGTGGTGTGCACCTGCAATCCCAGCCACTCGGGAGGGTGAGGTGGGAAGATCATTTGAGCCCAGGAAGTCAAGGCTTCAGTGAGCTATTTTTCTGCCACTGCACGTCAGCCTGGGTGACAGCAAAATCCTTTCTCAAAAACAAAAGGCCAGGCGCGGTGGCTCACGCCTGCAATCCCAACACTTTGGGAGACCAAGGCGGACAGATCACGAGTTCAGGAGATCAAGACCATCCTGGCTAACACAGTGAAACCCCATCTCTACCAAAAATACAAAAAATTAGACGGGCGTGGTGGTGGGCACCTGTAGTCCCAGCTACTTGGGAGGCTGAGGCAGGAGAGTGGCGTGAACCCGGGAGGCGGAGCTTGCAGTGAGCCGAGATCGTACCACTGCACTCCTGCCTGGGTGACAGAGCCAGACTCCATCTCAAAAAAAAAAAAAAAAAAAAAGAATAGAGAAATGCAAGGCTGTACACATACTCCACATCTCCTTGACAATGTATAGTATCAGACAATAAAAGTATGATTGGAAGATGCCAGAACAGCAAGGGCTCCTCAGAGTGTTTCACAGAACTGTCAACTGTCCTTACCACCACCCCCAGCCCTTACAAGATAAACTGAGGCCAAGATGGAGGAAGCAACGCCTCCCTGAAGTCTTAGATGTCACAGAAGAGACACTGAGGCTTGGGGAAAGGAGGTGCCAGGTGGACATGGGGCCCTGCCAGCTAGGAGGAGTTCTGCTTGTGTGGCCCAACAGCTAGCTTCCAGGGAGCAAGCAGGGAGAAAAACGGTGCTGGTGGGGGCTGGCACTTCGGGAACCCTGCTCCAAGAGGAGTCAGACAGCAAAGGCCAAAACGCCTGCCTCCTGCGGTGGGAAGCAAGCAATCCCAGAGCCTTGAAATATGCTTGCTGTTTCTGCTTCAAGCAGCGTTTTCCTTGCTGGAAAGAAGCTTTAGTATGAAAATGCTGATGTGTTATAAGGAACAATGTAAATTTCACTACAATCGCTGCCTTAAAATAAGGTCTGGCTGGGTGCGGTGGCTCACGCCTGTAATCCCAGCACTTTGGGAGGCCAAGGCGGGCAGATCACCCGAAGTCAGGAGTTCAACACCAGCTGAGCCAGCATGGTGAAACCCCATCTGTACTAAAAATACAAAAATTAGCTGGGCATGATGGCGGGCACCTGTAATCCCAGCTACTCGGGAGGCTGGGGTGGAGAATTGCTTGAACCCAGGATGGGGAGGTTGCAGTGAGCTGAGATTGCACCACTGCACACTTCCAGCCTGGGCAATGGAGTGAGACTGTCTCAAAAAGAAAAAAAAAGAGAAAGTCTGAAGAAATATGTCAGACCACGCAGCCTTAGGCTAGGCCCTCAGCAGACTTCGCCTGCGTCACTCCCAGAGTAAGAAGGGACCCCACAAGAGGCTGAACTCTGCCACACAGAGCCTGTGTCCAACACGGACTAGGATGTCTTTCTTCCCTCGCACACAGTAGAGTGGCTGCACACATCAGGCTTCATGCCAGCGGGCAGGCCAGCAAACACAGGGCCGGCACACACTCCACCCTCCACACTTCTAAGCTGTTGGTCCTTGAGAACCCAGCCACCCATCCCAGAGAAGCACACTGCTCTCAGTGTGGTCAGGGTCCCAAGTCAACCATAAAGTGTCACTGAAGCACAGCGCTGCCTAGACAACCCAACCTACATGCAAGACATCCCTTGGGAAACTCGTACGGACAGGTTAAGGGACAGTACAAGCCAGAAGGGGTGAGGAGGGCAGGGCCATAGGGGCAGGGATGTTAGTTCACTCATCCATTCAACTGGCTTTCACTGGGCCAGGCTTACAGAGAACGCTCCCGCCTTCTCTTCCTCCAAAGAGACCTGCTGCCCTTACCTCCCTGGCCCTCCCTTCCTCTATCTCAAGCCACCTCAAACAGATCCGGGCCCTACCTAACCCCTATGCCAGCACTAACATGCAGCCTGAGAGCCAGGCCCTGGATGTCTCTGTCCCCAGGATGGGGCTGCTTGTGCATCCTCACAGTCCAGGCATCCCCCAGTGTCCATCAGGCAGTGCTGTGGCAAGAAGGGGAGGGCCTGACCCTCAACTGAGAAAGTTACCGCCCGCCAGGCACCTGGATTCAAACTGCTAGAGAAAAGCGCACTTCTGAAAACTTTGGGGACACCAAGAGAATCATCTCTAATATGTTGACAAGAGGTTTTGTTACTGAAAGAGGAAACGGTGGCTAACAATTACTGAATTCTTTATTTGGTGCCAGGCGATGTGCCAACACGTTACATGCCTGATTTCATTTAATCCTCATAACCACAGAACGAGGTACTGTCATCATACCCACACTCACACGAGGGACTGTCATCGTACCCACCCTTCACACGACGGAACCCATACCGTTACCAGCACTTCACGCAAGGCACTACCGCAGATATCCACACCTGACAGAGGAGAAAACCAAGGTTTAAAAAAGTCAAGATGGGTCTGGGCGCGGTGGCTCACGTCTGTAATCCCAGCACTTTGGGAGGCCGAGGCGGGGGGATCACAAGGTCAGGAGATCAAGACCATTCTGGCTAACACGGTGAAACCCCATCTCTACTAAAAATACCAAAATATATATATATATATACACATTAGCCAGGCAAGGTGGCGGGCACCTGTAGTCCCAGCTACTCGGGAGGCTGAGGCAGGAGAATGGCGGGAACCCGGGAGGCAGAGCTTGCAGTGAGCCAACATTGCACCACTGCACTCCAGCCTGGGCGACAGAGCAAGACCCCGTCTCAAAAAAAAAAGTCAAGATGGGCTAGGCGCAACGGCTCACGCCTGTAATCCCAGCACTTTGGGAGGCCGAGGCAGGCAGATCACGTGAGGTCAGAAATTCGAGACCAGCCTGACCAACATGGTGAAACTCCGTCTCTACTTAAAAAAAAAAAAAATACAAAAACCTGCTGGGTGTGGTCGTGCACGCCTATAACCCCAGCTACTCAGGGTAGCTGCCCCAGCTGAGGCAGGAGAATCGCTTGAACCTGGGAAGCGGAGGTTGCAGTGAGCTGAGATCGCGCCACTGTACTCCAGCTTGGGTGACAGACACTCCGTCTCAAAAAAAAAGTCAAGATGGTTTCCCAAGGTCACACAGTTAATAAGACAGATGGGAATCTACACCTAGGTCAGCTACCTCCTAGGCTCAGGCTCAAACCTGAACCACTGTACCACTGAGAACAATCTGACTGAGACAGTCCTAGGATTAGATCCTTCCCAAGGCTCTGGGAAAACTTCCTCTACCAAAGATGTAGGTAGGCATCATCCAGGGCGGTGACTTACACCTGTCTCAGCACTTTGGGAGCCCAAGGAAGGCAGATCACTTGAGGTCAGGAATTCGAGACCAGCTTGGCCAACATGGCAAAACCCCATCTCTACTAAAATACAAAAAGTAGCTGGGCATGGTGGCTTGTGCCTGTAATCCCAGCTATCCGGGCAGCTGAGGCACAAGAATCACCTGAATCTGGGAGGCGGAGGTTGCAGAGAACTGAAATCGCACCACTGCACTCCAGCCTGGGTGACAGAACAAGACTCCATCTTAAAAAAAAAAAAAAAAAAAAAAAAAGATGTAGAGACCAGTACAGACCCGGGATTCCTCTATTCCTCTAAGTGCATGTTAACTTAACCCTCTACTGAATTGCTAGAAACTCCCCAGGACTGAGCCCAGATGTAAAGGCATGGAAACCCTCAAAGTTCCATGGGCATGAACAGCCACCTGGCCTCTGAGTCCCTCTCTGCCAGTGGACAAGATGCAGGAAGGGGCTGGAAGGATAGACAAATATTACCCGGCCTGGGTCATAAACCAGGACCAATTCACATCTTCATTTCCAGTGAGACACACCTGCATGCCAACCACAAGCTTAGGGCACCACAGGAGCAAGCCACGGTCCCTCGACAGGGAGTGTGTGCAGACATCCCTTCCTCCTTCCACTCAAACAGCACTGAGTGCTCACACATGTGAGGCAATGAGCAGAGCAGGCACAGACCAGGGGGAGGAGACAGGTTCCTGGCCACTGAATTCAAGGATGGTGGAGGGTACAGGCCTTGAGAGACAGCCCAGGCCCAGTTAGGAGGCCTTCTGGAGTGGGCAGCCCACATCCCAGCCCACTCCCACCTAACTCATCTGATACCTCACTCCCACCCCAAAATGACCCTGTTGGGGTCTTGGTGATCACTAGATAGATACCAAGTCATTTTTATCCAAGTGGCAAATCCCCAAGGCTCTTTTCCTTCTGGCGACCACAACCCCTCCCCATTCTCAAAACCAGTGTCATGGCGGGACACCCACCTGTCTTCTCCCCCGAACTCTGCCAAAAGAGCTAGAATCTGAAAACATTTGAGCAATGCATGAAACAAGGAAACTTCCTAAAACCAGCAAGCAGCAGCTGTTAGAATAATTCATGTGGTTGTTTCAGAGATGTGTCTTAATCGCTCTGGGTCCTTCTGGAAAAGCGTCCAAAACCTCAAGCTGGAAAATCCTCAGAATCTAGAAAATTTGGGTCCCCAACCAGCTCCCAGGGCTCTGGGTTCACACTGAGCCTCTTCCCGATACCTCCAACTGCTAGAAAGATCTCTCAGGCTAAGTCTGTGTTCCTCGAACTTCCATCCATCTGCTGCTATTTCATTCATAGGAACAGAGCAGAACAAACTTCTCCAACATATGGAGATGGTCCCTTGGATATTTCATTCTTTCAACTATTACTTGTCACACTTTCACCTAACACAAAGCACTCCAGTTTGGAGAGGGGGACACACAAGAACGGATCAAATTCTACACCTGCCCCTGGAGCTGGCCAGTCAGATGGGGTCAGAGAGCCACGCTGTCTTCATTCATGAGGGTACTGATGGTCACACGGGGCCTCCACACCTCACTCACTGCATCCTCTGCCATGAAAGCAGAAAATGACTGCCCAGGGCCAACACCATGCTGTCCCAGAGCATCCTCCAGGACCTAGCTCAGCACCCCTAAAACCAAAGACACACAATCTAAGGACCTATGTCACCCTCCAGTTCTCGTTCAGCTGCCACCACTCCGACACCTCTCCTGCCCACCCTTTCTCTGAGTGCCCCAGAGGTTTGCATCATGACATCCTGCCCTGTTTCCCCCATGAGGCTCTAAGACCCTAGAGGGCGGGAATCTCCCTCACAACCAGACACCCCTGGGGCTCAGCACTGGCCAAGCAAGGAAGGCACTTCAACAGTTGTCAAACAGATGAACTGTCCTCAGCCCTTGGTATCCAGTTAATCCCCACCCAATCTTCCTGCAGTGTCTCTGGCACCTGTCCCTGCTTTTTATCCCGTCAGGCAAATCCAAGGCCATATTAGCTCATGCCTGCCTTTTATCAATGGCCTTTCTTCTGCCCAATTCAAGTCAAGATTGTCATGCTCAGAAACCCCTGAGGGCTCTCCACGCTTTGAGAGTGAAGTATAAACAGTCTCCTGTTTAAGGACATCAACAATAATCACAACAACCTGCGCTTTCCACTTTAGTTCCCAGTATGACTTTCCATAAATTCTGAGGTCCAGGAGGGTGAATGGTCAACTCCACCCGCCGCGCCCAACACTCCTCCAGTGCAGTGTGCAGAGGAACCCCTTCTCCACAGGAGCTGTGGATACCCTGAGACTGAGAGAGCCAAGAAAAATCATCTCTCTTCTCAGAATGGTGGGAGGTAATCAGATGCCCCATCTTCTTCAGCTTCTGCCATATAGTAAGAATTCTAAGTGTGGAGGGCACTGGAGTAAGATGAGGCTACTCTCAGCCTAAGGAGCTGGTCAAGGGCAGGGGCCACTTACCCACGAGGACGTTTGCACCCGTCACTCATCCCAACTCACCAACTAAGAAGCTCTGCTTAGAGAATCCTACAGCCAACAACACATCTCCTGCACCAGTCACTTCACTGTGTGGCGATGCAAAGTCCAGTTGCATTTCACTCCACAGGGTACCTGCTGGAGCAGCTTAAGCTCTAAAATGTCAACGGATTGACTTTAAATAATAAGTTTCAGGCTGGGCGTGGTGGCTCACACCTGTAATCCCAGCACTTTGGGAAGCCAAAGCAGGCAGATCACCCGAGGTCAGGAGTTCGAGGCCAGCGTAAGCCAATATGGTGAAACCCCGTCTCTACTAAAAATACAAAAATTAGCCAGGCATGGTGGTGCATGACCGTAATCCCAGCTACTTGGGAGGCTGAGACAGGAGAACTGCTTGAACCCTGGAGACAAGGTTGCAGTGAGCCGAGATCAAGTTATTGCACTCTGGCTTGGGCAATAAGGGCAAAACTCTGCCTCAAAACAAATGTTTTTTTAAAAAAAAAAAAAAAACCAAGAGTAGTTCACAAACTCAGAAGACTGATTAAACAGCTCAAAACTACTCCAATTTTTCCAAGCAATTTAAGTATCCTTTTCCTTAATGCAAGAAACCAAGGCAACGGAGCAGAGAAGCTCCCCTCATCTTAAACTTCATAGAAGGTAGATGGAAGATTCTGAGCTGCTCACTCAATGTTGAGCTCCTTCCCCAGGTAGCCACTGTCCATTTCTGCTGTCTTTTGCAATAGCGTCACCTGATCTTATCTCTGGAAAGTAAGAGGAACCCCCTCTGTATTTCCCAAGGGGGTGAGCAAGCCTGCCAGATCGGTGCCAGCAACAGGAAAGGCCTTCAGTCCAGTCCTGAGCCAAGATCCTGCGGCATTCTGGAACCTGCCACCATCCCCACCCCAAATCATCTCTCATCTGAACAAAACATGTTCAATTCCCTTAACCAGGTCACATCCAGCATCCCTGGCAGAGTGTTAAGGCCCTCGCTCTCACCTGGGACTAACACAGTCGACCATCGGAGCCCCGTGCAGGACCTAACATTTAGTCGGCTCCTCCCATTTCCATGGGCTCCTTTTTCGTATCTTTAAATGGTCACCTATATATCAATTAAAGGATGTCTACAAATTAGGAGCGATTACATCTTATAATAGATGGGGACCTGTAATCCCAGTGCTTTGGGAGACTAAGGTAGGAGGATGGCTTAAGTCCAGGAGGTCGAAGCTATAGTGATTATGATCACGAGCCTCTGCACTCTAGCCTGGGTGACAGAGCAAGACCATATCTCTTCGGGGAAAAAAAAAAAACAACATACAGGGAAAAGTAGTTTTATGCTCTTAAAAAGTAAAGTCAGCCGGGCGTGGTGGCTCACACCTGTAATCTCAACATTTTGGGAGGTCAAGGCGGGTGGATCACGAGGTCAAGAGATCGAGCCCACCCTGGCCAACATGGTGAAACCCCATCTCTACCAAAAATACAAAAACCAGTTGGGCGTGGTGGCGTATGCCTGCAGTCCCAGCTACTTGGGAGGCTGAGGCACGAGAATTGCTTGAACCGGAGAGGCAGAGGCTGCAGTGAGTCAAGAACATGCCACTGCACTCCAGTCTGGCGAAAGAGTGAGACTCTGTCTCAAAAAAAAAAAAAAAAGTACCCGGCTGGGCATGGTGGTGCACGCCTGTAATCACAGCTACTTGGGAGGCTGGGGCAGGAGAATCACTTGAACCTAAGAGGAGGAGGTTACAGTGAGCCAAGATTGTGTCACTGCACTATAGCCTGGGCAACAGAGTGAGACTTCATCTCCAAAAAAACAAAAAACAAAAAGGCCAGGTGTGGTGGCTCACACCTGTAATCCCAGCACTTTGGGAGGCCGAGGCAGGCAGATCACCTGAAGTCAGGAGTTCGAGACCAGCCTGACCAACATGGAGAAACCCTGTCTCTACTAAAAACACAAAATTAGCCAGGTGTGGTGGCACATGCCTGTAATCCCAGCTACTCGGGAGGCTGAAGCAGAAGAATTCGTCTGAACTCAGGAGGCGGAGGTTGCAGTAAGTTGAGATTGCGCCATTACACTCTAGCCTGGGCAACAAGAGCAAAACTCCATCTTTTTTTTTTTTTTTTTTTTAAATACTTTAAGATCTAGGGTACATGTGCACAATGTGCAGGTTTGTTACATATGTATACATGTGCCATGTTAGTGTGCTGCACCCATTAACTCGTCATTTACATTAGGTATATCTCCTAATGCTATCCCTCCTCCCTCCCCCCTCCCCACAATAGGACCCGGTGTGTGATGTTCCCATTCCTGTGTCCAAGTGAAAAATTCCATCTTAAAAAAAAAAAAGATAAAGCCATCACCTACTCAACACTACTACAGTTTTTTAGGTTTGTTGTTTTTTTTTTTTTTTTTTTTTTTTGGTGGGAGGGGCTCGCTATGTTGTCCAGGCCAATCTCAAACTCCTGCCCTCAAGCAATCCTCCCACCTCAGCCTCCCAAAGAGCTAAGGTTACCTGAGCCACTGCACTTGGCCACTACAATTTTTTTTAAGGCAGTCCTGAGAAACCAGAGGCAGCCCTAAGTTTTCCCTCCCCACGTCCTGTCCCATCCTCACCCTACAGACACCCAAAATGACCTCAGGGCTCAAAAAAAGGCAGGGCGTGGTGGCTCACACCTGTAATCCCAGCACTTTGGGAGGCCAAGGTGGATAGATCACTTGAGACCAGGAGTTCAAGACCAGCTTGGCCAACATGGTAAAACCCCATCTCTACAAAAAAATACAAAAATGAGCTGGGCGTGGTGGCGTGGGCCCGTAATCCCAGCTACTTGGGAGGCTGAGGCACGAGAATCCTTGAACCCTGATGCAGAGGTTGCAGTGAGCTGAGACTGCGCCACTGCACTCCAGACTGGACAACAGAGCAAGACTCTGTCTCAAAAAAAAAAAAAGACAAGGCCCTGAGGAAGGAAACTGGCCAATGGACCTACATAAATAAAGTAAGAAGGAAGTTAAAACAAAATTCACCAAGCCACAAAGACATCAGTAAGAACAACAGAGATCAGAAAGTCTAATTCCAGGAGAAAACAGGGATATATCCTCATTCCTTCTGCAAGTCAACCTTGGGCAGGCCACTCCTCCTCCGCTTGAGCCTCAGTTTCCTGTTTGTGCCCAGTGTTGGGTTCGGCAGAACACAGGACACAGAAGGAAGTCCTAAGTAGAATCCTAAGTTTGTCTGCTACCCAACTACCAAAAACAGTTACATTTCTAATCCTATAACCTGACAGATACAAACTGACAGTAAGACTGCAATTACATTTCAACCCACACTCAGTATATGTTAATATACTTTCTCAAGAAAACTTCAATAGCAGACCAGGCAACTCCTACCACCGACATCTGAGGCTCCCACCCTCTCCCCAGACTTCAGCATCAGGAAATGTTGCTTGTACAGTCAGAAAAGAGACAACAAAAAGACTCAACACTAAAAACTTGACCAAAAGTTTGGGGAAGGGAGGCAGGAGACAGATGACCCACATACCAACTACCGAGAAGGTCAGTTCATCAAACAAATGTGTTAACAAAAAACACCAAACACGGCCAGCATGGTGGCTCACACTTTTAATCCTAATACTTTGGGAGGCTGAGATGGGTGGACCATCTGAGATCAGGAGTTCGAGACCAGCCTGACCAACATGATAAAACCCCGTCTCCACTAAAAATACAAAAATTAGCTAGGCATGGTGGTGGGCACCTGTAATCCCGACTACTCAGGAGGCCGAGGCAGGAGAATCGCTTGAACCCAGGAGGCAGAGGTTGCAGTGAGCTGAGATCGCGCCATTGCACTCCAGCCTGGGCGACAAAGTGAGACTCCATCTCAAAAAAAACAAAAACACCAAACACACCAGCAAACTCTCCCTGGGTTAGAGTGGCTCTAAGAGAATCCTAGGAAAGGAGTTGACTATAGAATCCTCTGAAAGAACCACCACTGAAGGGGGAGGGCATGAACCCTCGGCAAACCCAGGGACACTACATGAGACGACCGAAAATGAAGTTTAGGTGTTCCGTCAATGATAAGTAAGTCCTGAGAACAGCACAGGTTTCATGACTGAACCAATTCAATCGATGCCTTCAAACCAAGAATTCAGTTCACCACTCTCCTACTTTCTCCAGCCACACTGAGCAACAGGGAAAAATGTTCCTCTGCGGATGTGAACGAAGGTGGCAGTAGCAGTTTTCAAAACTTGCTGGCAGAGTGAGTCTGTGCTAAACACACAAAAGAACTAAAAATCTGCTGTCACTACCACCAAAATCCACCAACTTGAAACCCCAGCAACAAGAAGACAAGATGCTCCTCGATTTATGATGGGTTTATTAGAATGTAGCTGCCCTGGGAGTAGAAAATATCAAACGCATTTAACACAGCCACTGGTCCCATTTTACAACGATTTGACTTACAATTTCTCAACTTTACCATGGTATGGAAGGGATCCGTGTTCAGAAGAAACTGTTATAAACCAAAGCGAGCTCCTCGACTTACAATGGGGTTACCTCTGATAAACCCAACATAAAGTTGAAAATTTTTAAGTCAAACCATCGTAAATTGGAGGCCTACTTTACTGGCCTAAAATCTGCCCACCTCCAAGGTCAGGGCAAGCAGTGGCCTCTAAGGTAAGGATGTGTTAAGTATAGATTCACAGCCACTGACTCAAAGGTTAACTGCACAAAATGGCTGTGACTGGAGAAAATGTTAAGTTGGTATTATTTGCAGAGTTAGGGCCATAGGGTTTTTCACATCCCTTCCAGATAATCTGATCAGACCTTTTTTATCCCCCCAAAGACAAGAGTCTCACTCTGTTGCACAGCCTGGAGTGCAATGGCATGATCTCCCCTCACTGCAGCTTCAACCTCCTGGGCTCAGGCGATCCTCCCATCTTAGCCTCACGAGTAGCAGGGCCTACAGGTGCATGCCACCACACCTGGCTAATTTTTTTTTTTTTTAAGAGATAGGGGATTGCTATGTTGCCCGGGCTGGTCTCGAACTCCTGGGCTCAAGGAATCAGCCTGCCTTAGGATCCCAAAGTGCTAGGATCACAGACGTGAGCTGCCGTGCCCAGCTTTGATCTGACTCTTAGACTTCCAAATTGTTAGCTTGCAGCAAGATTCTATTATAAAGAAAACCAAGCTCCTCAATCTGAGTGTTACATTATAAATGATAACTGAGATGTGAGGTGTTCAAGAATCACTGTGTAGTTGACATCTGGCGGGGGAGAAAGCTTTTTGGCTCTCAGGTAAATGGACAGGCAAAGGCTGGAATACCCCTGACTGCTTGTAGACACTTTCCACTTGTCCTCACAGCGTCCTGTTAGGTCAAAGATGCTGTCTCGGCCAACAGAAGAGAAAGCTGAGGCCAGGTGATCAGGTGACCGAGGCTGAAGAGTGGTAAATTGCATGTCGTCAGTGACAAAGCCAGGTCTGACCAACGCCAAGCTGGTTGGAGAGCAGTCAGTCTGGAAGGCAAGTCCAGGAGGATGAGATTTACCCTGGCACTCCCAGACGCCACTGCAAGTACCATCAAACCGCCTACTTCCAGCCCCAGCCCTGAGTCCACTCAGTGACAGGGACCCCTCTCAGTTCTCTAAGGAAGGTTCCCATGACAGATCTGCCTGGCCAACAGCTTCCTATCTCACAGATGCAAGTCAGGATGCTGGCTTCCGCAAGCCCTGGGCCAGGAAAGAGGCTGCCTTCTGGCTTGGGGCACAACCAACCCAGGCATTCAGTATCATCAAGAAGGCCCCAAGGCTGTGGAAAAATCAGAAATCAGAAAGGCTGAGGTGGGTCCCAGCCGCAGAATAATAAGCAAGGTGACTGGCAAATATCACCCACTGTAGGGGACTTTGCCTTCTTCTCAGGAACGTGGAGAGAGGGGAACAGGCTGGGGCACAAAGCTGAGGCATGCACCCCAGTGTGGCTCCAAAGGGTGCATGCAGACAGTGACAGTCTGCCATGAGCGTGGTGTCATCCCCCACAGAAGAGGTGGGGCAGCTAATGCTTGTTAACTCTGGCTCACCTGTTATAGTCCTAACAGTACTCACTGAACTCCAATGTGTGGAACACACGGGCACTGGGGTCAGCCATTTGCACTCGCCATCTCACTCCTAGCACAGCTTCCATGAGAGATAGCAAGCACCCCCGAGATAGCAAACACCCCCCTGACAGAAATGGGAAACCGGTGAAGTTCAACAAGGTCCTTTGCCAGGAAGTGGCCAGACAGAGCTCACACCAGGCTGTCTGAGGCAAAGCCAGGGCTGTACTGGATGCCACTAGAGACAGGCTGCTCAGCAATAGGCACATGGTCATACTTGGCAAAAAGCAGGCGCCCCCTAGGCTCAAAGTGGCCTCCTTGGCACAGGACGAGCTGCTGTGCCACCATAATACAGCAGTATTTTTAAAGTGTGTGCTCGAAGGCACCACCTTATTTAGGCTATGTTTCAAGGTTGAAACCAGAATATCTAACCAGCAAGGCAGGCCAGGCAGCGCCAGATCCTGAGACGGAACTGCAGGAAGAATAGCTGAGGGATTCTTCAACAAATCCTTCAAATAAGTGGAATTTCTCCCCAATCCTGTACCACGTGGCCACACCCCTCCCCACAGGCACAGCTACTATCTTTGAGGCCAAGCGGCAGGAAAGCCCTGAAGCCTCAACCACCCCACCCACCACTCCCCATCCCCCACCCCCTGCCCCAAAAACGCCCACTTTGACTTGCTGGGAGCCCCCCTTTAAAGTACTGCTCATCTCCTGCCAGCAAATCTCAGAAGCCAGCCTCCAGCATCCTCAGAAATTGCAGGTCTTCAGTCCTTGCATATAAGGAACCCTAAAATCAGGAATCAGGCAGAAAGGCAAGTTCCCTGACAAGCTCACCTGTGAAACACGGGTGCCTCTGGAGGCTCAGGAGAGACAAAGGGGGTACAGTGTACAGAGGAGCTGCAAGGGGCCCTGGCAACTGTGCAAACCAGTGCAAACGTGCAACATTCTGACTGAGGGCTCCTCTCTCCCACACCTAGAGGGTTTCCTGGATTCCCAATCACTTCCTGAGGCTACCTGAAGATATTCTATTAGGGTAAATTCCTTTGTCTTCTAAAAGACTAACCTACATTTCCATCAGACAAAAAGAGGTCACAAATATAGTCTGGAAAGCACAAGGTGGGGGAAGGGAAAGAGGCCCACAGTCCAACACTCTCTTGACAAAAAAGTCCCAGAACCTGTTTGAGGGGATGCTGGGGAACCCATGCTCGAGCGGGATCTGTCCCCAGTGGTACCTTTGTTTCTGACAGCACGGGTCTCACTACTTCCACCTCGCCGCAACCACCAACCACTTCAAGATCTGTCTTTTTTTTATCTCAACCTTCTTAATACACTGCCTTCCTAATTCCATTCAAAAACATACCTTTGCACAGTTAGCACTTAAGTCCTGTTAACCTGAAAGACCCACAGTCTGAGGCCAGAATGTGGAAAGTCACCTCCCAAAGCAGCTCAGATAACTCAAAAGCATCCATTCTAACAAACGACCACACTTAGCAGGCAGCATAGTTCTGTCAGCCTCAAACTATAACACTGCCAACTCGTTCTTCTGGTTCTGCTGCACTTCCCAACCAGACAAGGGTTAGGAGGAAATCCCAGCGATGCACTATTACCCCAGGACAGCTGCTCAGGAAGACTTCACCCACTCACCTATTTCATAATCTTCCTAGTTTTCTACAACCAGCATAAATTAACTCAATTACAGGGGGGGAAAGGTCTAGAGAAAATAGCCCTGCCTGTTCCATTTGATGGCACAGAAACACCCTGAGTCCAAGCAGATAGTTCTTCAGACAAGCATCTGAGCTGCCCAGGCTTTGAAGTGTCAGTACGTGCTAATGATGGTCCTTAACAAAATTCGTGGTAAAGGCCATTACATTTTTGTCTCTGTTGGGAAATGACATAGCCAAGACTCTGCTGGTCATTCTTAATTTTCTTCCAAGAGAACAAACACCAAAAAAGCCGCCAACATTTCAAGAATGGCTTTACAACTTTCCCAGTCACATTCTTCAGAGGCATCCTTTAGTCATCTGCTGTCTTAAGACCCAAAGAGGTCCCAGCTGTGAGCCTCACTGCACCAGCCCTTGCCTTATCCCCTTCAAGAGGGTCCCCCTAACTTGTTCTCTGACCCGAGTAGGAGAAAGGCCCTTTCGGGCTCACCAGGTCACAATGTCCTTCTCTCCTTGATCCCGGTAAGTTTCCCCCATGTTTATGAGATTAATTACGACTCCTGGCCCACTAATCTCACTATAAACTCCACTGAGCAGGGATTCCTAGCAGTGTCAGAGGCACAGTATGCACTCTGATATTTGTTGAATAAATCAATCTAGAAATTACTACTTGCAATGCCAGAAATTCAGAGAATAAATGATGCAAAACAAGTTAGAGGAGCTACTGAAGAGCTGAAAATTAGAGCATTTAAAATATGTTTCCTCATTAAAAACATACACACATGCAAAATACTGAGACACTAAAAAGTTTTCTAAAAAAACCCATTGCTAATCCTAATGTGTAGACCTTTATTGACATTTTGGTACAAATCCTTCCAGGATTTTTTCCTACTGAATGTAGCATTTATTTCTCCCTCACTATCAAAATATAAGATTATAGGATTTGCCAAATGATACTGCATTAATAGAGATGACTTGACATTTTAAAAAATGATGTCATCTGAGTGGAAACAACAAAGCATCCGCCAGGCGCGGTGGCTCACGTCTGTAATCCCATCACTTTGGGAGGCTGAGGTGGGTGGATTACGAGGTCAGGAGTTCGAGACCAGCCTGGCCAGCATGGTGAAATCCCATCTCTACTAAAAATACAAAAATTAGCAGGGCATGGTGGCGCACACCGGTAGTCCCAACTACTCAGAGGGCTTGAGGCAGGAGAATTGCTTGAACTCGAGAGGTGGAAGTTACAGTGAGCCGAGATCACGCCTCTCCAGACTGGGTGACAGAGTGAGACTCTGTCTCAAAATAAACAAATAAACAAACAAAAAACACACTGCATCCAAATCACTAAATCACAAGTCTTCCCATTCTCTACAGCCCTTCCAAGATGAGAAGCAATCTTCATAAAAACGGCTTCAGAATTTTAGGAGACAAATTAGAAATGAAAGATGAAGAAGAGGAGAGAGTAAGTGAAGATAGAGGATATAGAAAATCCCTTGCAAATTTCCCACACTCTATTAACTGTTTCCTCTAGAAAAGGGCCAACTTTTCTGAGTCCAAAGCTGAAGAAGAGAATGCAAAATAACAACTAACTCTGTGGTTCAGCTCCTTAAAATCCAGCTGGTAACGCTGCTCCACTAGAACAAAGCAGGGCTAGCATGGTGTCCCCATGTCACCAGATTATCCCCTACCTCCACAAACAGAGGTGCCCTGGAGCCTGGACAAGAAAATGGCCTTGTGTTTTAGAAGTGCCAGAGAAATGCTCAGTGGGGTTCGCAAACTGCAGCATTTGTGGGCTCTAGAGCACCAAGTACGGGCTGCCTGGCTCGGCCGCTCTACTAAGAGGCCTTGAGCAAGCCGCCTGGCCTCCAGAAGCCCCAAATTCCTCACCTGTAAAGCGCAGATAATACTCCCCTACTCCCGAAGGGATTGTTATGAGCACTGAATATGTCTGTGCAGGGGAGCTTAGCACACAGTAGGCACTCAAACCCGAGGGTTAGTATGAGCTATCAGCCCTCCACAGCTTGTGGTCAGGTCTGACAAACTTCTGCTTAGCATATGTTAACAAACTGGTGCCAGCAAACATTATTTCATGTAATCTAGTTTAAAAGAAAACTTGTAAAGATTACCAGAAAACTAAGTAAGTCAACAGGACTACAGTCCAATACTGTAGTCCAACCCGCACAGAGGGCTGTCTGTCTCTCAGTTTCTGTGCTGCCACAGCCAGGAGGTGTCACTGTGTGAATGGGCACACAGAACCAGAGATGTTACCAGCACTATGTACTCCAAGAAAACTGAAAGAAGTAAACCGGTAGGAAGAGAGAAAATTAAAGGCAAGTGACTCACTCGGACTTTGATCTAAAGAATCCAAAGCTCTTTAGATAAGGATGAACTATACACCTAAAGACGTGAAGTCAGACCTACAAAATTTTGCCCTGTGCAAAATTCTCAGGGCAAAAACACGCACCTAAGGGTTGTCAATCACTTCCTAAGGGAGGGGTCACCATTCATTTCTGGGTCCCAGTGTGCGCACACTCCAAGTGTCCGTCAGGCTCTCAGCCTGGGCCCTGCCCATAAGCCTTTCCTTGTTGAAGTGATCAATTCCGATTCTTGGCAATAATCCTTTTAAAAGGCCAGCTGCCGCTGTCTAGTCACTGATGCCGACCCACTCCAGGTGGGAAAAAAGAAATCAATGGAGCCACCGCCCAGATGGGGAGGCAAATTTAAAGTGTCGGGCCTTGAGAAAGGCCGGAGAACAGAGAGGGGGAAGGGTCCCGCGGCTCCCGGGGGTCAGGCAGGAAGGGCGCGAGCTGGGGGAGGGCCGGCCCTCCAGGCGTGGGCGCGCGGGGACTCTTATTCTGACACGGGATCGGCCGCCGCCGCCGCCGCCGCGGGGTTCAGCGTAGCTGCCCAGCCCGCCCCGGGACCCCCGCCCTTGAGCGGGACCCCTGCCCCGCGCGCCCACGTGCCGTCTTCCCGCCGCCTCCACCCGTCCCGACCGCTCCGAAGAGGCACCCCGCGGCCCAGCCCTTCCCCCGACCCCGCAGGAAGCGCAGGACGGAAGCGGGGCGACGCCGCGACTTTCCGGGACCCCCGCCCCGCCCGGCCCCCACGTGCCCGGGCCGCCTCGGGGCGAGGAACTTTCCAGGGCAGCGCAAGAAGACACTCCCAGAATACAAGGAGTAGAACTCGGCTCGCTCTCACTTTTCCACGCTCAAGCGGGGGTCCCTCACAGCCCCCCGAGGCCCCGACCCTGCGCCGCCCGCGCCGCTCCAGTCTCAGCCGCGCGTCCCCGGCCCCCGCCAAGTTTGGTCCAGAACTTACCGGGCCGCGGGTCGGCCGGGCCCTAGGGCAGCGCGCAGGTTAGTGGGGCTGCGGGTGCGGGGTCGCCCGCGGGGCCGGGCGGCGGAGGGGCCGGGGGCGCCGGACCGCGCGCGCTCGTTCCGCCTGTGGGGCCGCCCGGGCCCGCGGCGCTCGCTCCGCCGGTCCGCCCGCCCGCCCGCGCCGCCGGCCAGATAATGCGCCCCTCGGCCGCACACATGGAGCCCGGCGCCGGCGTCACCGCCCGGGACATGCGCACCAGGTCAGCGCGCCCGGCCCGCGGCCCCCAAAACACCGGGGAGCTCTTAAAGGCGACGCCGCCCGCCCGCGCCCGGCTGGGCGGGGCCCGGCGACCGAGGGGCGGGGCCTGACGAGAAGGGAGGAGCTCGGAGGCGGGGCTCCGGGCGTATAAGGCGGGGCCCCGAGTTAGGGGGCGGGGCCTGTCGGTACCGCCCCGGAAGCACCGCCCCTCTCCGGCGCGCTCCCACGCGACACCTCGCTGGGCGCGCTGGTTTCCCACGCGGGCTCCGGCTGGCTCCCTCCCCGCCGAGTCCCAGCGCCTTCCGCAGGCCGAGGGGTCGTGGCCAACTCACCGGCGGCAGAGCCGGGCGGGCCGCACCCAAGGCTGACTCACGACGCGCTCACCGCTGACCTCGCGCCAGCTGAGCTGGGCGACCTCAAGCAACTCAGGGTTGCCTCTGAAACGCGGGTTAGAATGTCACTCCCGCGGGGTCGTCACGCGGAAGCTCTTTGGGAACTTCGGCCCCGGTGTCTGTGAGGAGGGCGGGTGTGGGTCGGCTGAACGATCACTTCTCCAGCGCAGTGAACAGAGTTCTACAAAGAAAGCTCCAGACCCACGCACCTCAAGACACTTGGGGACGACTGCTCTCCCTCTCTAGTTACCTCCCAATCTGCCCTCGTGCCTCTGGGAGGTGAAACCCCCTCAAGAAAGCAAATCTGCACCCTTTCCTCTCCAGTGACGAGGAGGAAACACAGGAGACAGAATGAAAGCCTGAAAGAGAATGGACTTTGGAGATGTTAAACTACATAAAGCGGAATACAATTTCAATAGGGAAAATATCAAGTTCATGGAAAATCTACTACCACAAGAAGGCTCTCAATGCCAAAATCAGGTTCTGAGGAATCCCCAAAACCGCTTCTTTTCATAGTGTTTTAAAACAATTCCTGATGAGACACCTAGACTCCTGAAGAGTGGTGGTGACATGCTTTATCGCATACCCTAATGCATCTATATGTACAACTGAAACAAAAGTTTCACCAAACAAATTTACCACATGCAATGTACTGTTTTTTTTTTTTTTTTTTTTAAGACGGAGTCTTGCTCTGTCGCCAGGCTGGAGTAGTGTAGTGGCACTATCTTGGCTCAATGCAACCTCCACCTCCCAGGTTCAAGGATTCCCCTGCCTCAGCCTCCCTAGTAGCGAGATTTACAGGCGCGTTCCATCACGCCCGGCAAATTTTTTGTATTTTAGTAGAGACGGGGTTTCACCATGTTGGCCAGGATGGTCTCCATCTCCTGGCCTCGTGAGATCCGTCAGCATCGGCCTCCCAGAGTGCTGGGATTACAGGCGTGGGCCACTGCGCCCAGCCTGTACTATTATTTTCTTTTTTTTTCTTTTTTGAGACGGAGTCTTGCTCTGTTGCCCAGGCTGGAGTGCAGTGGCTGGATCTCAGCTCACTGCAAGCTCTGCCTCCTGGGTTTATGCCATTCTCCTGCCTCAGCCTCCCGAGTAGCTGGGAGTACAGGCACCCGCCACCTCGCCCAGGGCTAGTTTTTTACATTTTTTAGTAGAGACGGGGTTTCACTGTGTTAGCCAGGATGGTCTCGATCTCCTGACCTCATGATCCGCCCGTCTTGGCCTCCCAAAGTGCTGGGATTACAGGCTTGAGCCACCGTGCCTGGCCTGTACTGTTATTTTCTATTCTACTTCATTTGAAAAGAAAATCAATGTAATGCCCAACAATGACTGGGTCTCAACTGCAAACCTGAAAAACGCTTCATGTAGAACAAGTTTTATAAAATTGTTTTTCTAAAAAGAAAACAAAATTGTTTTTCTCCTGTATGTCCCCTTAAACAGAGAGTCAAAAAAGCTCCTTTCTAATCCTATGTTCAGTTCTACATACAATTGTCAACTTTTTGTAGTTGATTCCACCCTGCCACCTCCCACCCCCACACACACACACACCACCCCACCCCCCAAAATCTTCCCACTACTTAATGCAACATCTGGCACAACCTCCCCTAGGCCAAAAGAGAATTTAACCTAAAAATGATACAAAATACAAACTGTTGACTCCCAATCACTTTCCCTGACCCAGTTATGTCACTAATTTGCTTTGCTTTGCTACAAAGAAATTCAAATGTTCAAATTCAGAAACCAAACAAAGTCTTATTCTCAAACAGGTGACTAGGTATAGGAATTCAGAGAGCTCCCTGATCCCAAGTGCAAGGATAGTTTAGGGCAAATATCTAGGTTTTTCACCCTAACATGGTGGCTGTATATTTTGGGAACTCCCTCATGCTACGATGATTAATCAGATGATATTAAAGCAATACAAGCAAACTATTACCTCACTGCCCCTCACCTGGGTCTTGATTAATGTCAATTTAATTAACTACAAACAGAGCAAAGTGTGGTCAGGTGGGAGACCTGAGACTTGAGACAGATATACAGATTCCAGAGTTTGAGCTGGCAAGCCCTGTGTGAGTCACCAAGGTGACAACCACCTTTTTTTTTTTTTTTAAGAGAGAGGCATCAACTGCAACATATTAACGACACACCCCTGTGGACTGAGGGGTGCACTGGTGACAGGGCCTGCTCTAGAGGGCAGTACCAACTTCTCAGCCAGGGAAGTCAGATGGGGGGTATGAGGGGTGCAGGGTATGTAGGTGGGGTGAAATAGCTACAGGGCTACAGCGTTTATTTCTGTCATAGGAAGAGAGGGCCAGGCGGGTAGATGGCAAGTGACAGTGAATCCAGATCTGCTTGGGGTCCCATAGGCTCAGGTTGGGTGAATGCTGAGGCTGTTTGGATTAAAGACCTTTTAGCCTCAGTGCCCAGTGCTGGACTAAACAGCAAATAGTTCAGCCGGGTGATTATGAAATATGATGCAATTGCCTTCAAATGCCATACTAAAGCTGAAGAAACTAATTAAGAAACAACTAGGGCTAGAACCATGTTTTCTAAAAGTTTTTTCCTTGCTCTGAAAACAAGATAGTCAATACTTAGTGCTGGCAGGACACAGTGGCTCACATCTGTAATCCCAGAACTTTGGGAGGCCGAGGCATGTGGATCACCTGAGGTCAGGAGTTCGAGACCAGCCTAGTCAACACGGTGAAACCCTGTCTCTACTAAAAATACAAAAATTAGCCAGACGTGGTGATGTGCGTCTGTAATCCCAGCTACTCAGGAGACTGAGGCAGGAGAATCACTGAACCCAAGAGGCAGAGGTTGCAGTGAGCCAAGATCGCGCCACTGCACTCCAGCCTGGGTGACAGAGCCAGACTCCGTCTCAAAAAAAAAAAAAAAAAAAAAAAAAAACCTTAGCGATAGCAGTTGTTAATAGTGTACTTTCTTTTTCTTTTTTTTTTTTTTTTAAATGAGACAGAGTCTCACTCTGTCACCAGGCTGGAGTGCAGTGGTGCGATCTTGGCTCACTGCAACCTCCAACTCCCAGGTTCAAGAAATTCTCCTGCCTCAGCCTCCCGAGTAGCTGGGACTACAGGCATGCACCACCATGCCCAGCTAATTTTTTTGTATTTTTAGTAGAGATAGGGTTTCACCATGTTGGCCAGGATGGTCTCAATCTCCTGACCTCGTGATCCGCCTGCCTCAGCCTCCCAAAGTGCTGGGATTACAGGCGTGAGCTACCACACCCGGCCCAATACTGCAATTTCAAAACACCTGTTATTTAGTTAAAATTTTCTTCCAGGCCGGGTACAGTGGCTCACACCTGTAATTCCAGCACTTTGCGAAGCCAAGGTGAGAGGATTGCTTAAAGCCAGGAGTTTGAAACCAGCTGGGTCGACATGGTGAGACCCCCATCTCCATAAAAAAGAAAAAATTAGCCCAGCATGGTGGCACATGCCTGTAGCCCCTGATACTCAGGAGGCTGGGGCAGAAGGATCACTCAAGTCCAGGAGTTTTAGCCTGCAGTGAGCCATGATTGTGCCACTGTACTCTAGCCTAGGTGACAGAGTGAGACCCTATCTCAAAACAACAAAAAAAATTTTCCAAATTCATTTTAAACATTATTGTCTTTCATAGACCAAACCCCACTAATAATAGCTAGGCCTCCTTCTACCTTAACTACAACAAAAATAGACTAATGATCTTTCAAGTGTACTCTTAAACTTCTAAACACCACCTGAGCCTGTCTCTATACAACCAAGGGACTGAGGAAAAGAAATTGGGGCCAAATTCCATGTTCACGTCTGCTTTTATGGCAGAAATTGGCCAAAGGCTCCAAACTAGTATGGAACTACCGAAAAAGAGTAGCATCACCTACTGAATGTTCAAGGTACTGTACTTTTTCTTTTTTTTTTTTTTTTTTTGTACTTTTTCAATCAGAAAATTTATTCAAAGTTCTTGGTGGACAACATACAAGATGACTTATGTGATAAATGCCGATCGACAACTGAGAGATCACTCCTCCCAAGGGTTTTGCAGCCCAAGACGCCAGAAGCTGACAGGCTGGTGCCACTGAAAGACACAAAATGATTTCAATGCAGAAAATGTATTCATAAGAAAGACTGAAGAATTAGCCGAGCACGGTGGCTCACACCTGTAATCTCAGCACTTTGGGAGGCCAAGGAGGGTGAACCACGAGGTCAGGAGATCGAGACCATCCTGGCTAACACTGTGAAACCCTGTCTCCACTAAAAATACAAAAAATTAGCTGTGCATGGTGGCACGCGCCTGTAATCCCAGCTACTCGGGAGGCTGAGGCAGGAGAATCGCTTAAACCCAGGAGGCAGAGGTTGCAGTGAGCCAAGAACATGCCACTGCACTCCAGCCTGTGCAACAGAGGGAGACTCCGTCTCAAAAAAAAAAAAAAAAACACGCCAAGTTTTTTTCTTTTAATCACCTTTATGAAAAATGAGCACTGACTACTTTTTTTTTTTTTGAGACAGAGTCTCACTCTGTTGCCCCAGGCTGGAGTGCAATGGCGTCATCTTGGCTCACTCCAACCTCCACCTCCTAGCGTCAAGCGATTCTTGTGCCACAGCCTCTGGACTAGCTGACACGACAGGCGTGTGCTACCACACCAGCTAATTTTTGTATTTTTAGAAGAGACAGGGTTTCGCCATGTTGGCCAGGCTGGTCTTGAACTCCCAGCCTCAAGCAATCCTCTGCCTCCCAAAGTGCTGGGACTATAGGCAGGAGCCACCACACCCAGCCCTGCTTTTGTACTTTGCATTCTTAGTACCTAAAGTTTAAGACTATAAGTTTAGGGACAATATAACAACAATCTCTAAGGGAGGATCATTTTAAAGTTTCTTATTTCACCCCAAATTCATGTTTACATGGTGAGATTACAATGAAATTGACTAGGAAAGGAAAGGAAAATAAAATATTAATTATTAAGTGATTTTGATTTCCTTAATACTTTGATACTCTTGATTCTTCAGGGAGGGACCAGAAAATAGCTATAGGGACTCTTACAGTGATGCTTTATGAAAAACACAATACTTCCAATGCATCACCACTGCTACAAGAGTCATCTTTGCATTCACAACATTCTCACACTAGATCAGGAGTTCGTGGGACATGGGTCAGCAGCCCCCATTGTCCCCATCACCATCGTTTATGCTGAAAAGCTCCCTGAAACACAGCTCTCTAGGGATGGTCCACTTTGTCAACGTGTGTTTGTTTTGAATGTCGTCTCTAACCACAATTCGTTACGCTCAGTGTTTCTGCAGCACAGGGTTCAGGCTCCATCTGCAGTTAGGCTCTGTCCAGAGGGAGTCTCTGTGTGGCCCTGGCACTGTCCTGCTCCAGGGTTCTGAGCACAAATGCTCCCCTAAAGGGTTAAGCACAAACTGCTCAGAAGTGCTGTCGTGAACCGGAAGTGTATCTCCCATTCTGTCTTCATCTGCCATGTGTCACTAGTTGGCAAGGAATATCTCTTTTGTGTCTACATATGGTTTAAAAAAATTCCCACCTAATTTGGATCAATTTTAAGGCTTGAATAATCAGGAAGTAAACTGTTTTCTATGAATTAAAGATTAAAAAAAAAAATTCAGAAAAATACCAGGAAAAACAAAAAGGCTATATGACAGCCTTGAGTCTAGAGATCAGCCTATTCAAACCCCCCAAGCAGGGAAAGAGTATTGTTAGTCACATGATCAGTCTAATAAATATCCTTAGTTGGACATGCAGAAAAACATATTTTTAAAACTTGGCATCTATTTCACACCCTACTCCCCATTTGTTAATTGGCAGATCTGCCAATTTAGGAAAACATTCCTCCCCAATGTTTTCCTAACAGGATGCATACACCCCAAACCCCCCATTTATAGTGAAATGCCCGTAATTTATTTAAAAAAAAAACACAGGTGGAATGCCTTTCTACTTTGGTTTCTCTTTCACAGCTTGATAATAACAACCATGCCCTCTTACATGCCCATGTAATCAGGTCTCTATCTAACCAATTCCTGTTTTGGGAAGACGAAGATATTTATTTCAAATTTAGGTCAAAAAGTTAACCTTGAATAGAGACAATTTGAGAAGTTAAATATAAAGGCTAAAGTTTGAAAATGCAGTGAAAGTTTAGAAATTGGCTGGGCGAGGTGGCTCACACCTGTAATCTCAACACTTTGGGAGACCCAGGCGGGCGGAACACTTGAGCCCAGGAGTTCCAGACCAGCCTGGGCAACATGGCAAAACCCCATCCCTGCAAAAACGAATGCAAAAATTAGCAGGCTTGAGCTTGGGAAGTCGAGGCTGTAGTGAGCTGTGTCACTACCGCTGCTGCACTCCAGCGTGGGTGACCAAATAAGACCCTGTCTCAAAAAAAAAAAAAAAAGTAGGTTTTTGTTTTTTTTGAGATGGAGCCTCGCTCTGTCATCCAGGCTGGAATGCAGTGGCATGATCTCAGCTCACTGCAACCTCCACCTCCCAGGTTCAAGCAATTCTCATGCCTGAGCCTCCCAAGTAGCTGGGATTACAGGCATCAGGCATGCACCACCATGCCTGGCTAATTTTTGCTTTTTTTTTTTGAAACGGAGTCTCACTCTGTTGCCCAGGCTGGAGGGCAATGGCGTGATCTCAGCTCACTGCAACCCCTGACGCACAGGTTCAAGCAATTCTCCTGCCTCAGCCTCCCAAGTAGCTGCGATTACAGGCACCCGCCATCGCGCCCAGCTAATTTTTGTAGTTTTAGTAGAGACAGGGTTTCACCATCTTGGCCAGGCTGGTCTTAAACTCCTGACCTCGTTATCCACCTGCCTCGGCCTCCCAAAGTGCTGGGATTACAGGTGTGAGCCACCACGCCCGGCCTAATTTTTGTATTTTAGTAGAGACGGGGTTTCACCATGTTGGTAAACTCCTGACCTCAGGTCATCCGCCCACCTCGGCCTCCCAAAATGTTGGGATTACAGGCATGAGCCGCCACACCCAGCCAAAAGTTAGTTTAAATTGTTCTAGGCTGGGCACAGTGTCTCATGCCTGTAATCTCAGCACTGAGGGAGGCCAAGGTGGGAGGAGTCCTTGAGCCCAGAAGTTCGAGACCAGCCTGGGCAGCACAGTGAGACACTGTCTCTAAGACAAAGTTAAAAAATAACATTAGCTGGCCGGGAGTGGTAGCTCACGCCTGTAATCCCAGCACTTTGGGAGGCCGAGGCTGGCGGATCACCTGAGGTCAGGAGTTGGAGACCAGTCTGGCCAATATGAAACCCCATCTCTACTAAAAATGCAAAAATTAGCTGGGCGTGGTAGCACATGCCTGTAATCCCAGCTACTCAGGAGGCTGAGGCAGGGGAATCGCTTGAACCCAGGAAGTGGAGGTTGCGGTGACCCAAGATCGCACTCCCACTCCAGCCTGGGCAGTTGCCCACTGCACTCCAACCTGAGCAACAAGAGAGAGACTTCATCTCAAATAAATAAATAAATAAATAAATAAGGTAGGGTGTGGTGGGTCACGCCTGTAATCCCTGCAGTTTGGGAGGCATGAGGCAGGCAGATCACCTGAGGTCGGGAGTTCAAGATCAGAATGACCAACATGGAGAAACCCCATCTCTACTAAAAATACAAAATTAGGCCGGGCGCAGTGGCTCAAGCCTGTAATCCTAGCACTTTGGGAGGCCGAGGCGGGTGGATCACGAGGTCAAGAGATCGAGACCATCCTGGCTAACACGGTGAAACCCCATCTCTACTAAAAAAAAAAATACAAAAAACTAGCCGGGTGCGGTGGCGGGCGCCTGTAGTCCCGGCTACTCGGGAGGCTGAGGCAGGAGAATGGCGTAAACCCGGGAGGCGGAGCTTGCAGTGAGCTGAGATCTGGCCACTGCACTCCAGCCTGGGCGACAGAGCGAGACTCCGTCTCAAAAAAAAAAAAAAAAACACAAAATTAGCCAGGCATGGTGGTGCATGCCTGTAATCCCAGCTACTCAGGAGGCTGAGGCAGAAGAATCACTTGAACCTGGGAGGCAGAGGTTGTGGTGAGCCAAGATCGCGCCATTGCACTCCAGCCTGGGCAACAAGAGCAAAACTCTGCTTAACTAAATAAATAAATAAATAAAATTAGCCTGGCATGATAGCATGTGCCTGTAGTCCTAGTTATCTGGGTGCTGAGGCAAGGGGATGGCTTGGGCCTAAGAGTTCAAAGATGCAGTGATCATGCCAGTGTACTCCAGCCTGGGCAACAGAGCAAGACTCTGTCTCGAAAAAAACAAAAAACTGTTCTGAAGTATTAAGAATTCTAGACCAGCTTAAATGATAACAATTCTCAAAGGAAAAAGTCAGAAGCAGCCCTGAAGTCTGTTTTCTTGAAGCTTCTTTGGAGGTTAAAGTCTACATATACAGTATACCATTACAGAGTCTAGATGGCTGATTTAACTGGCCATCATTGCTTCCTGACTGAAAATGTTTACTGAAAGCTCAAGGCCCGGCGCAGAGGCTCACACCTGTAATCTCAACACTTTGGGAGGCTAAGGCAGGCGGATCGCCTGAAGTCGGGAGTTCGAGACCAGCCTGACCAACATGCAGAAACCCCATCTCTACTAAAAATACAAAATTAGCCTCATTACACATTACTCATTCTCCTGCTGAGGCAGGAGAATCACTTGAACCCAGAAGGCGGAGGTTCCAGTGAGCTGAGATCGCGCCATTGCACTCCAGCCTGGGCAACAAGAGTGAAACTCCGTCTCCAAAAAAAAAAAAGTTCAATTTAAATACTATTTTGAGTTTAATCTTGGATCCTATTATAGCACATTTTAACTTTCTACCTTTGGAAGAAATTTTGGACTTTTCTTGCCAGAGTGATCAGTTCAAACTCTGACTTTTAGAACAGCATAACCTCCTCAGGTCAAGGGAACTCACTTGGCTGTTTTCACCTCCAGGTCCCTGCCTGTGCCCATGCTATGCCTCTTCTCAGAACGCCTAGTGACTTAAGAAACCTAATGGCCGGGGGCAGTGGCTCACGCTTGTAATCTCACACTTTGGGAAGCTGAGGCGGGTGGATTATGAGGTCAGGAATTCGAGACCAGCCTGGCCAACATGGTAAAACCTCGTCTCTACCAAAAATACAAAAATCAGCCGTGCATGGTGGCCTGTAATCCCAGCTACTCGGGAGGCTGACGCAGAAGAATGGCTTGAAGCCATGAGGCGGAGGTTGTAGTGAGCTGAGACCACGCCACTGCACTCCAGCCTGGGTGACAGAGCGAGACTATCAAAAAAAAAAAAGAAGAAGAAGAAGAAAGAAAGAAAAAAAGAAAGGAAGGAAAGAAAAGAAAGAAAGAAACCTGGCCGGGCGCGGTGGCTCAAGCCTGTAATCCCAGCACTTTGGGAGGCCGAGGCGGGTGGATCACGAGGTCAGGAGATCGAGACCATCCTGGCTAACATGGTGAAACCCCGTCTCTACTAAAAATACAAAAAACTAGCCGGGCGTGGTGGCGGGCGCCTGTAGTCCCAGCTACTCGGAGGCTGAGGCGGGAGAATGGCGTGAACCCGGGAGGTGGAGCTTGCAGTGAGCCGAGATCGCGCCACTGCACTCCAGCCTGGGCGACAGAGCGAGACTCCGTCTCAAAAAAAAAAAAAAAAAGAAAGAAACCTAACAAATAGGTTGCGCACAGTGGCTCATGCCTGAAATCCCAGTACTTTGAGAGGCCGGGGAAGGCGGATCGCCTGAGCTCAAGGTTTGAGCCTTTTTCCCAATTGCCCCATCACATTTCCTGAGGCACTGCAAGTCCATATGGAGAGTACAGTAAGGTGAGGCTGTGGGGGTTAAAGCTACAATGAACTAAGGGATCTCACTGGGAAAAATCAACCA
This sequence comes from Theropithecus gelada, assembly GCF_003255815.1. Taxonomy (NCBI): domain Eukaryota; kingdom Metazoa; phylum Chordata; class Mammalia; order Primates; family Cercopithecidae; genus Theropithecus; species Theropithecus gelada. The sequence continues at coordinate 19,025,449 of NC_037687.1, read as the reverse complement.
ATCCAGGAACTTCCAGATCACTGGCCTTCAGACATGCCCAGCCTACTGGCCCAGTGTCAACTGGTTTGTTCTTGGGCAGTATTAACACCCACAGATTGTTGTCCAAACTCAGGTGCCAACATCAAGAGAAACAGTCAGTCTAAATATGATTCTTTATTTTTTTTTTTCCAGACAGTTTCGCTTTTGTTGCCCAGGCTGGAGTGCAGTGGGACGATCTCAGCTCACTATAACCTCCGCCTCCCGGGTTCAAGCGATTCTCCTGCCTCAGCCTCCCTAGTAACTGGGATTACAGGCGCCCACCACCACACCCAGCTAATTTTTTGTACTTTTAGTAGAGACAGGGTTTCACTATGTTGGCTGGGCTGGTCTCAAACTCCTGACCTCAGGTGATCCACCCACTTCAGCCTCCCAAACTGCTGGGTTTACAGGCATGAGCCACCGTGCCTGGCTCCTAAATATGATTCTTTAACAACTGCCTTTACTAGGCATCCACAACAGTCTGGCCGTTTGCTGTATGCTTACAAACAAACCAGCCCACAAATGAGGATTTGAGTTTAATTTTGAGGAAACTGAGGCTCAGAAAGAGTAGGCCACTTGAAGTCAGGCTATTTTTCTAAGGTCACATGCCAGCAAGTGGTAGGATCAGGATCAAGCCCAAAGTTTTTTGGCTATAAAGTTTCTATGGCATAGAGCCTCCCATAGTACTTTTATAAAGCAAAAAGCTGTAAGTAACTACAAACCATTCTTCCAAAGCACACTCTTCCTGAAGGACCTATCTACTGTCAGCTTCTTTAAGTTCCATACACATCTCCAAGCAGCTCTTGGTGCAGAAGAGTTCCCGAGGGGAACACTGTGATAATATAACAAGAAACCATCTTTTTCGCCACCCTGCCAGATAAACCTCTGAGTCTGTGGGTGTATTAGTTGAGACCCCAAAACTGGCAAGTACAGGTCCACTGGTGGCTCCCAGCTCTGACAAAACGGCTTACTAAGGAAAAAGGGGGAACTTGAACCTGTTTTCTTTCTTTTTTTTTTTTTTTGAGACATCTCGCTCTGTCGCTCAGGCTGGAGTGCAGTGGCATGATCTCAGCTCACTGCAAACTCCGCCTCCTGGATTCAAGTGATTCTCCTGCCTCAGCCTCCAGAGTACCTGGGATTACAGGCGTGTACCACCACACTCAGGTAGTTTTTACATTTTTAGTAGAGACGGGGTTTTGCCATGTTGGCCAGGCAGGTCTCAAACTCCTGGGCTCAAATGATCCGCCTGCCTCAGCCTCCCAAAGTGCTAGAATTACAGGTGTGAGCCACCACGCCTGGCCTTGAACATATTTTCTGTGCTCAACTTGGAGCCCAAGAACTCTGCCTGTAAGAAGGGAGAACAGGAAGTCAGGAGGGAGCAAGCATCCACTTCCCAAGGGCAGCAGAGCCCAGAGGTGGGAGCCTGGTCACATGCACAGTTGCATTACTTTTCCACGCCCACTTCCGGCATGGGCCTGCCTCTCCACCTCCGGAGTCAGAACTTGAGTGGAAGGAAAAAAAAGACAACCAGAAACTCCTTCTAACAGCCTCCCTCTTGCCCTCAAGGCTGTGCCCAAAATGAATATCCCGCCTTGCTCTCCAGTCCCACCTCTCGCAGATACACTTAGTTAAGAAAAGCACCTGTCAAATCTAAGACTTCCAGCCTTGCCCAACATAAAAAAGTGTAAACAGCATCTTCCCAGTCCCAGTGTAAGAGGAAAGCCTAGGCCGGGAGCGGTGGCTCACGCCTGTAATCCCAGCACTTTGGGAGACCGAGGCAGGTGAATTTCCTTAGCTCAGGAGTTCGAGACCAGCCTGGGCAACATGATGAAACCCTATCTCTACTAAAATACAAAAAATTAGCCAAGCATGGCAGTGTGCCGCCTGTAATACCAGCTACTCGGGAGGCTGAGACAGGAGAATCGCTTGAACCTGGGAGGCAGAGGTTTTAGTGGGCCAAGATCGCACCGCTGCACTCCAGCCTGGACGACAGAGCGAGACTCCACCTCAAAAAAAAAAAAAAAAAAAAAAGAAGAGGACAGCCTAAGCAGAGGGAAATCCATGCACCAAGAGTCTACCAATACACAACAAAGCAGTCATCTACTGGAAATCTCATTATTCCTAAACCACCACCAACACCCAGGTAGCCCCAGCTTATCGGAATGTTTTTAAGATTTCAACAAGGGAAGAGCTTTCAGAGCGGTTTATCACTTTGTGTAATATGCATTGCCATGAAGAAATGCCCCAGGATTCCAAAAACACACCACCACTGACTTCAAGAAAGGCAAACTCAGCCAGGCATGGTGGCTCCCGCCTGTAATCCCAGCACTTTGGGAGGCCAAGGCGGGAGGATTGCTGGAGCTCAGGAGTTCCAGACCACCCTGGGCAACATGGTGAAACACCCATCTCTACTAAAATACAAAAAATTAGCCAGCCGTGGTGGCAGTTGCCTGTAACCCCAGCTACTAGGGAGGCTGAAGTAGGAGAATCACTTGAACCCAGGAGGTGGAGGTTGCAGTGAGCCGAGATCAAGCCACTGCATTCCAGCCTGGGCAACAGAGGAAGACTCTGTCTCAAAAAAAAAAAAAAAAGAAAGAAAGAAAGAAAGACAAACCTGAAAATACCCCCTACCATGACCATTCTAGTTTCTCTCGTTTCTCCAAGATTACAATCACAGTGGTCATGAATCAACTATCGCCAACAATCAAGTAGGAAAATGCCATAATTTCTGTCTCCTTTTAGAGACAGGAAACAGGAGCCCAGTGAGGAAATTAAAGAGGTAGTGAGGTTTCACTTCTACACCTCCAAGAAACTCCACCTGAAGCTCCCAATGAGGGTAGCTGCAGCACTTAGGGATATTCTCAAGAAACCTCACAATATTCTTTCATTCATTTGCTTGTTTATTTGTCTGCAACTAAGATGTATGCTCCTGGAAGGCCAACTGTGTCAGTCCTGCTTACTGCCAGACCCCCCTCACCAAGCATGAAAACGTTTTATCTTAGGCATGAAAATGTTTGCTCCTGAATTATTTGTTGGCATAGGAAGTTATATGGGCCAAAAGATTTAACACTTTCTAATTTTTAATGTAATGTAAATTGCACTAGAAAACAAACACACACCATACCTTATGGCCACACAAGTAAAGCTCTTATTTGAGTGTTCACTTGTCCCTTATAAGTCAAAAAAAAAATTTTTTTTCTTTTTTGACACAGAATCTTACTCTGTCACTCAGGCTGGAGTGCAGTGGCCTGATCTCAGCTCACTGCAACCTCTGTCTCTCAAGTTCAAGCCATTCTTGTGCCTCAGCCTCCCAAGTAGCTGGGATTACAGGCCTGCGCCACCACGCCCAGCTAATTTTTGGATTTTTAGTAGACAGGCTTTCGCCATTTTGGCCAGGCTGGTCTCAAACTCCTGACCGCAAGTTATCCCCTGCCTCAGCCTCCCAAAGTGCTAGGGTTACAGGTGTGAGCCACTGCGCCTGGCCCCTTATAAGCCAATTTAAAAGAATAAACTTGGCCAGGCGCAGTGGCTCACGCCTATAACCCCAGCACTTTGGGAGGCTGAGGCAGGTGGATCACCTGAGGTCAGGAGTTCAAGATCAGCCTGGCCAACATGGTGAAACCCTGTCTCTACTAAAAACACAAAAATTAGCTGAGCACAGTGGTGCACGCTTGTAATCCCAGCTACTGGGGAGGCTGAGGCAGGAGAATGGCTTAAACCCAGGAGGTAGAGGTTGCAGTGAGCCAAGATCGTGCCACTGCACTCCAGCCTGGATGACAGAGCAAGATTCTGTCTCAATAAAAATAAAAAAATAAATAAAATAAAAAAAACTTAGCCAGGAGCAGTGGCTCATGCCTGTAATCCCAGCACTTTGGGAGGCTGAGGCAGGTGGATCACGAGGTCAGGAGTTCGAGACCAGCCTGGCCAAGATGGTGAAACCCCGTCTCTACTAAAAATACAAAAATTAGCCAGGCATGGTGGTGGGTGCCTGTAATGCCAGCTACTTGGGTGGCTGAGACAGAGAACTCCTCGAAGCCAGGAGGCAGAGGTTGCAGTGAGCCAAGATCGCACCACTGCACTCAAGCCTGTGTGACAGAGTGAGACTCCGTCTGAAAAAAAAAACACAATAAACTTGGGCTGGGCACTGTGGCTTACACCTATAATCCCAACACTTTGGGAGGCCAAAGTGAGAGAATCACTCAAACTCAGGAGTTCAAGACCAGCCTGGAAAACATAGCAAGACCCGGTCTCTACAAAAAATACAAAATTAGCCGGGCATGGTGGTGCGTGCCTGTGGTCCCAGCTACTCAAGAGGCTGAGGTGGGAGGATCACTTGAGCCCGGAAGTCAAGGCTACAGTGAGCTGTGATTGCACCACTGCACTCCAGCCTGGGTGACAGAGCACAAGACTCTGTCTCAAAAAAAAAAAAAGAAAAAGAAAGAAAAGGAAAAACTCTTATTCAAAAGACACAACAGCATAAACAAAGGCAGTCAAGTTGCAGAGAGAATGAAGTCAAACTTAATACTAGAAATCAAAAATAACACCATCCATTCATTTGGATGGAATCACTTGACACAGTAGTTATTTCCCAATTCCAAAAGAGGTCAGTTTCTTTCTTATCATCAAGATCCCACAGGGATTTAATGCCCCCAGTGCGTCTCCAACAGGAAGGAAACCCTGACTTCCCTAGCTATTTCAGTTCCATAAATCAACAGTTTTTACCGTCCAGAGTTAGAAGCTGGGCAGTGTTTGGACCCACATGCCTTTTAGACCTGCCCACCAACAGACGACCACATTACATTACATCTAATAAATGTACCTAGATCAATATCATTTCTAACTATCCAAGGTTTTTTATTGCTGTAAGGATCCTTCAAGTAAAAAAAATAAGTTTAAAAAACTTCCTGTTAGATAGAGACGTGGTGGTGGCGCCACCATCCACCAGAGTGAAGTCTGTGGCACATAAGAGACATAGCATAATTTTGAAGGGGAGAGTGATCCCTTTGAAGCTGTTTACCTTAGTTCTTATATTTTAAATATTATAAATTTTGCTCCTTTCCCATGTAATGGAATAACTGTCCTTAAAAGAATTGAAAGAAATTTAAGATTGATGGATATTTATTTGCTTCAATACCAAAGTCAGTGTATGTCTGTACATGTGTGTATGAAAGAGAAAGAAAGAAGGAGAGAAGGAGGAAGAGAGAGAGTTTATTTCCAGGAAGAAAACAAACAAACAAAAAAAACCCAAAACCCTTTCTTCAAACGTAGAAGCAGCCCACCAGGGGCCTAGCTCAGATTTTCACCCATTATTTCCTCCTGGGTTTTAGCCGTCAGGGGCAGAATGCCATCTGTTCCCATACTAGTAAGTGAAGAAGGCTGGGCCTAATTTACCAGCCATGATTCTACGGCTTTCACTAATTGTTAAGAAAAAAATCCTCTAAAAAAAAAATTTTTTTTAATGTCCTGTCCACTCCCCTCTATTCCACTGCCCCCCGACCCCTGCCCCAGCCTCTAAGCTGAGTTAGCATCTCCACAGCCCTTTGGGCCTTGGGAGCTTGAGGTGAATTCTGATCTCCTTGTGGGCACTAAGCCACACACTGGCCCTCTCAAAGTACTATTATTGTGTGGCGTCAAATGCCTTTGTACATCACTTTCCCAGTCTTTTGTCCCCAAATCTGATCTATTACAATGAAAGAACGGCTCTTCTTTCAAGGTTCTAAAGTGTAAGAACAGATCACTCACCAGGTAACTGCTGGACTCACTCACTCAAGCAGTCTCATCATATGCATATGATCCCTTAGGCATACATAGTTCATCTATTTTTTTCTTCCCACAATTCTTCAAGTTCATTATAATCTTCTATCTTGCCTGTGGTCTAATTAGAGTAATACATCTCCCTACTTGCCCTTAATTCACAAATTACCCCATTTTACAGGGGGAGACGCCAAGGCCAAGAGAAACACAAACGCCCTGCCACACAGCAAATCCATCTCACATCTGGTATCAGAACACAGAAAACTCTTGCTAAGAGACTCAGTGGGGGAGTGGGTTTTCCAAGAGACATACCAAGTTTCTTTCTCTTCGGGCATTTTTAGCCTTGGCAGAATATCAAGCGCTTTCTGGTCTGGGAGTCCAGGCCAGGACCCTAATCTCATGAGCACAACAAGCAGCCTTTACTGCACACCAACCGTGTGCCAGGAGCTGTGCTGTCTGCCTCCAGTTTATTACCTCAGATTCATTCATTCATCCATCTAGGAAGCACCTCCCATCATCAGTAAGCACCTTGACACACATTCACAGCGATGTGTTCCCTCAAATATTTAATAACATGCCAATTTTGTGCCATCACTTGTCCAAGGTCACATAACTAAGAAGGGCAGGACCAGAATCTGAACTGGGTCCTTCTGACTTCAAAGTTGTCCATTTCCTTTTTAACATTCCATCTGCTGGTCCTATAGGTTTTATTAAAAATAATAGGTCAGGCCGGGCGCGGTGGCTCAAGCCTGTAATCCCAGCACTTTGGGAGGCCGAGACGGGCGGATCACAAGGTCAGGAGATCGAGACCATCCTGGCTAACACGGTGAAACCTCGTCTCTACTAAAAAATACAAAAAACTAGCCGGGCGAGGTGGCGGGCGCCTGTAGTCCCAGCTACTCGGGAGGCTGAGGCAGGAGAATGGCGTAAACCCGGGAGGCGGAGCTTGCAGTGAGCTGAGATCTGGCCACTGCACTCCAGCCTGGGCGACAGAGCAAGACTCCATCTCAAAAAAAAAAAAAAATAATAATAATAATAATAATAATAATAGGTCAGTCGCAGTGGCTCACGCCTATAATCCCAACACCTTGGGAGGCTGAGGCGGGTGGATCACTTGAGCTCAGGAGTTCGAGACCAGCCTGGGCAACATGGTGAGACCCCCGTCTCTACCAAAAATACAAAAATACAGCCGGGTGTGGTGGCATGCGCCTGTGGTCCCAGCTACTTCAGAGGCTGAGGTAGGAGGATCACGTGAGCCAGTGGGGCAGAGGTTGCAGTAAGCCGAGATGGCGCCACTGCACTCCAACCTGAGTAACAAAATGAGACCCTGTCTCAAAAACATAAAATAAAATAGTAAATACGTGCAGGCACTTCCCTACCCTCAGGCACTTCTCTACCCTCATCTCAGTCCCAAGCTCCCCACCATCTTTCCCTTCCCCTGAGGGCAGTGCCTACAGCTGACCAGGAAGAGGCAGGAGAAGAGCAACCAAGTCTGCAGCAGCCTCCTGCCTGGACTTGACTTAGCCCAGCAGCAGAGGGCCCAGGAAAGTCTCCAAGCACTTCTCCCCAGAAGAAAATAGCTCGAGTTGAAACTTGTGTCCACATGGTCCACCGACAGATTTAGAACTCAAATTATAGCCTCGGCAGGAGTCTTCACAAAGGACTCAAATTAAGCAAGACCCAGATGGAAACGAACAGGAGAGAGACTGCCCTCAGTCAAACTGTAAAGTGAACTGCAGTTCCAGTGGAGTCAGAGGGAAGAACTTGTTGAAATGCTAAAGCAAACACTAGTGCAGCCCATACTTCAGAACTCCACTTCAGTCAAACGCTCCCCACGTTTTTAGCCTGAGACTTGTGCGTGGACACGAAGTGGTTACAAGTTACTCAGGTTTCAAACCGAGTTCATTCCTGTCCTTTGGACCATCTCTCAATGCCAGCATTCATCTACTTGGGCTCCACAGAGCTCTGCGTTTGGCAAAGCAGATAAAATTAGCTACTGAACTTGGAATCCAGGGTGGGCCATTAAAAAAAGTACATGAGATGTGTAAATGCCACGTAAAAAGTTCCTTTTGGGCCAGGCCAAAATCACCTAAAACTTACAGAAATCCTGTCCCTTGCCTCCCTTCCCCTGTTTCTGGATCTAAGGTGACCCATTTCCTGCTTCTTGCTCTGTCTTTCAAACCAAAGTGGCCTATGAACGAGGGATCCTATTTGATTGAGGGTTGAATCAGGGGATCTCGGGAGAGAAAATGCAACAGGAAGAGATAAAGGAGAGTTTTCTTCTCCTTTTTATTTTGATTTTTTTCAGCAGGGGGAGGGAAAGTTAAGTTATAGTATGCAGAGGGAGGACTGAGGGATGGGACAGGAAGTGGGTCACTCCCACAGCTTGACAGTGTGATAATGGGGATACAATGTTTCTCCCTTGTCCCATTTGTCGTCACAAAGGCGTGACAACACTGTGATGGCCCCACCACTGGAAAATTGAGTAACTAAGGTGGTCATCTAGTAGCAGCTCCTGCTCCCCCAAATCTAGCAGATCTTAGAGGGACATGAGGAAATCATGCTTTTTGCCTCTCTGTCCCCGACTTTCCCCTCCAGCCACAAAATCCTCCAGGCCCCTGGAAACCGAAATAAAAGTCCAGAGAATACCCCTAGAGTGGCAACAAAGACTGAAGGAGGGGTACATTTCTGCTCTCTTCCTCCACAGTTGGGGGAAGTGGGTGCCACAGACAGAAAGAGGAGAAGCTTCATATGAGTGTTCCAAGGATAAATAAAGAGTTTCTCCCTTAGAAAATCAGGAGGAAAGCCTCTAGTAAGAGGGAATACTCTCAGGCAAGTGGGAGGGAACCCCATGGAATTCAGACAGACCCCTCAGAGAAGTGGAGATCCAGTGTCTCCCATCAGGAGGAGGGATACTTGGAAAAGGGGAGACACACTTCAGAGATGTGAGGAGTCTACAGGAGTGGGATATTTCAAGTTAAGGGGAGATACTGGGGAACCCTCAGAAAATTGCAGTATACATAGAGTATACAAGAAATAGAAAAGTAGGATACAGGTAAAGTAGGGGTATACCTCAGATAACTAATGATCCGGTCAGATGGGCATTTCAAAGAAGTGGGGGACCCCCTCAGGAAAGTGAAGGCATTCATCAAAAAGTAGGGGGGCCAGGCGCGGTGGCTCACACCTGTAACCCCAACACTTTGGGAGGCCAAGGTGGGTGGATCGATCACCTGAGGTCAGGAGTTCGAGACCAGCCTGGCCAACATGATGAAATCCCCTCCCCACAAAAATACAAAAATTAGCCAGGCGTGGTGGTGGGTGCCTATCGTCCCAGCTACTCGGGAGGCTGAGGCAGGAGAGTCCCTTGAACCCGGGAGGCAGAGGTTGCAGTAAGCCCAGGTCATACCACTGCACTGCAGCCTAGGCGACAGAGTGAGATTTTCTGTCTCAAAAAAAATAAAATAAAGGGGGACAAGTCAGAAAAGTAGGACCACAGCTCAGAGAAGCAGGGGTGGGGAGGTTCCTACAGAGAGGTAGGGCTTCCTCCAAGAAGCTGGAATGTCTTCTTAAAAGAGGGGTCCCCCAGGGAAGAAGGGATTCCCCAGGAATCCACAAAAGGTGGGGGATCCCTCAGAGAAAGTATAGCCTAATAGAAGCAGGGGTCTCCTTAGAGGAGTGAGGATAGGGTCTTAGAGAGGCCAGGGCCCCTCAGAGAAAGGGGGGGACCCTCAGAGAGGCAGAGGGTCGCTCAGATGGAGATTCCCCTCAAAGAGGCAGGGGTCCCTCAGAGAAAGGGACTCCCCTCAGAGGCAGGGGTCCTCAGATAGGAGGGGGTCCCTCAAAGGGGTGGGTTCCTGAGAAAAGTAGAGGGACCCTCAGAGAAGAAGGGAATCCCCTCAGATAAGCGGGAATCCTCAAAGAGTTGAGGATCCCCAAAGAAGGGAGTTAGTTCCTCTCAAAGGCAGGATTCCTTAGAGAGGTGGGGGTTCCCTCCGGCAGGGGTCCTCAGAGAGGCGGGGGAGCCCCTGATAAGGGGGACTCCCTTAGAGAAGCAGCGTCGCCTAGAGAGACAGGGCTCCCCTCGGAGAGACGGGGGTTCCCTAGAGACGAGGTCCCCTAGAGAGGCGGTGATCCTCTAGAGAGGCGGGGGTCCCCTAGAGAGACGGGGTCCCCTAGAGAGGCGGGGATCCTCTAGAGAGGCAGGGAGCCTCTAGAGAGGCAGGATTCCCCTAGAGAAGCGGGGTCCCCTGCCTGGAGAGATGGGGGTCCCCAAGAGAGGCGAGGGTCCCCTAAAGAGACGGGGTCTCCTAGAGAGGCGGGGGGCCCCAGAGCAGGAGGCTCCCCTGAGAGGGAGGTCCTGTGGAGAAGAGAGTCCGCTCGGCGAAGGTAGTGCGGGAGAAGCGGAAGCCCCAGAGAGCCCGGGGCACCGGAAGCCGGGGACCCGCCAGCGGCGCCTGCCCCTTACTCACCGAAGTTGCTCGGCGCCCTCGCCGACGGCGGCCGGGACACGGGACGGCCTCGGGCAGCGCAGTCCGGTCAGGTCCTGTGGCGTCCCGCGGAGGCGACTCCCTCAGGTGGCGCCCGCGGCGGCTGCGGCGGCTGCGGCAGCGGCGACAGGACAGACGACCGACCGACCGACTGCGCGGGCGGCGCGGGGCGCGCTCGGGCGGCGGGGGTGCGCGTGCGCGCGCCGGGGCGCTGACCCCGGGCGGGAGGAGCCGCCGCGCCGCGCTCAGAGCCGCCGCTCGGTCTCGCGGCTCAGACTCACACTGAAATTGCCCGCTTCACAGCCCGGCTTCCCCGGTTGCTAGGCAGATTTCGCCTCGCATACTTCCGGGTTGAGGCGCGTCTCTCCGAGTGAAGGCGCCACAAGCCAATGAGGTCCAGACAGGACTCTCAGGACCCGCACCCCATAGAAGGTGTGGCCAGCCTCATGACAGACAGCGCATGACGACCAATGAGCGCGCGGGCCGGCTGGTTCTCGGGATCGCGCCGCCGGCCGGGGCGGGTCCGAAGAGGCGGGACGGAATGACTGACAGGCATCCTGCCAATGGTAGATGGGAGCGGGCCGCAGAGCCACTGAAGGCCATGCAAGGGCGGGACTTAAACTTCGGGGCGGGACCCCCGCGAGGGGCGGGGCCTAGGGGGACGCGTCAATTCGTGGCCCGCTCGCTGGGACCCCGGAGGGCGGATCGCTTGGGCCACCCGGCGGCCGGCAACTGGCTGGGCAGGGGGTTCCCCGCAGTGCTCTGCAGGGGCGCCCCACCCATAATGCACCGGAGGCGGCCTGGGCCTGGCGGGCGTGGGGCGGCTACGCAGGGCTGCGGGCGGCGCCTCTGAGGAGCCCGGGCGCGTCGTGGCCTGGCAATGTTTCTAAGGGGCTCTGGTGGCCCCGCGCTCTTTCTGCCTCGTCTTGTGCTTCGACCCTCTCTATTCAGGAGAATCTTGGAGATTCTGAGAAGACTCAGCTTCAGGATTCTTTTCCCTGGCCCCCGTTCTGAGGAGGATCTTCGGGAATCTGCCCCGACCCCTCTTCTGAGAGAGTTTGGGGGGTTCCTTGCCCTGCCCGCTTTTCTGAGGACAATTGCCGGGATCACGATTATGTTGTAGATTCGGGCCCCTAGCTCTGTTCCCTAAGAAAACATGGGAGTTCGGGATCCCTTAGGAGCATTTGGGGAATCCAGGGTCCACCGCCTTTTCCGAGGAGTATTTGGGGCACATCCACTCCTTTTCTAAGTACTCTTGGGGGCCGCTCTCCCTGTTCCTCCTTTATCTGAGGAAAGTGGGGACTGGGCGCCCCCCTCCACCTTCGTTTCTGAAGATAACTTGGGGATTTTCTGCCTCCCCTGTCCTCTCACTCCACGAGGAATTTGAGACTTCAAGCACCCCGCCTCTCTCCAGAGGAGGATTGCAGCAGATGGGCGCCCCTCACCCCTTTACTAAGGAAATAAGGCAGGGCCCGGTGGCTCACGCCTGGAATCCCAGCACTTTGGAAGGTCAAGGCTGGAGGATCGATTGAGCCCAGGAGTTTCAGACCAGCCTGGGCAACGTGGCAAAACCCCGTCTCTACAAAAATTAAAATCCAAATTAAAAAATTAGCGGGGGTGGTGGCGCACACCTGTAGTCCCAGCTACTCCGGAGGCTGAGGTGGGAGGATCGCCTGAGCCGGGAGGTCGAGGCTGGGCGACAGAGCGAGACCCTGTCTCAAAAAAAAGAAAAAGGAAAGAAAGTTACCGGGCACGGTGGCTGACGCTTGTATCTCAGCACTTTGAGAAGCCAAGGTGGGCAGATCACCTGAGGTCAGGAGTTCGAGACCAGCCTGGCTAAGATGGTGAAACCCTGTCTCTACTAAAAATACAAAAATTAGCCGAGCGTGGTAGTGGGCGCCTGTAGTCACAGCTATTCGGGAGGCTGAGGTAGGAGAATCCCTTGAACCTGGGAGACAGAGATTGCAGTGAGCCAAGATCCGCCACTGCACTCCAGCCTGGATGACAGTGAGACTCCGTCTCAAAAAGAAAGAAAGAAAGAAAAAGAAAAGAAATGCCAGGGAGTTGTGCTCCATGTGCTTTTCTAAGCAGAATCTGAGTGTGGAAAGAAAGGTTCCCCTTTTCCCGAAACTTCGACTTTCTGACGCCTCCGCCCTAGGACATTGCAGGGAGTCAGACGTTTTTAGAAAAGCAACCCAGGCTGGGCGCGGTGGCTCACGCCTGTAATCCCAGCACTTTGGGAGGCTGAGTCAGGCGGATCACGAGGCCAAGAGATCGAGACCATCCTGGCTAACACAGTGAAACCCCATATCTACTAAAAATACAAAAACTTAGCCGAGTGTGGTGGCGGGTGCCTGTAGTCCCAGCTCCTGGGGAGGCTGAGACAGGAGAATGGCGTGAACTCGGGAGGCGGAGCTTGCAGTGAGCGGAGATCTCGCCACTGCACTCCAGCCTGGGTGAGAGCCAGACTCCCTTTCAAAAACAAAAAGAAAGAAAAGCAACCCATTTTGCCCCCCTTTCCGTTTTTGTTTTTTGTTTTTGTTTTTCTGGGTTTTTTTCTTTGACACGGAGTCTCACTCTGTTGTGCAGTGGCACTATCTTGCAGTCTCCACCTCCCGGGTTCAAGCCATTCTCCTGCCTCAGCCTCCGGAGTAGCTGGGATTACAGGCGCCCGCCACCACACCCAGCTAATTTTTGTATTTTTAGTAGAGATGGGGTTTCACCATGTTGGCCACGCTGGTCTCAAACTCCTGACCTCAAGTGATCCACCTGCCTCGGCCTCTCAAAGTGCTGAGATTATAGGTGTGAGCCACCGCACCCGGCCTCCCCGTCTTTTTGAGGAGAATTTTTTCCATGCAGCTCTCCACTCTTTCCCAAGGAACACGTGGCCCTTCCCAAATCTGGCCCCTTCGCCTCTTCAGCCCTGCAGTTTCCTTCTCTGCTAGGTAAGATCCTTCTAATAAGAGTTCCTGCTTCACAATCACCCCTAGATAAAATCAGTCAACCCAAACTCTTGAAGAATCACCTCAGCCTGGGAGGTCAAGGCTGCAGTGAGCCATGATGGCACCACTGCACTCCAGCCTAGGTGACACAGAGACCCTGTCTTTAAAAAAAAAAAAAAGTCACCTCAAACTCTGAGAAGCAAGAGTGTCATATTTTTTTTTCTTTTTGTTTGTTTGTTTTTTGAGACAGGATTTTGCCCAGGCTGCAGTATAGTGGCAAGATCATGATGGAACCTCCATTCCTTGATCTTAGGTGATCCTCCTGACTCAGCCCTTGAGTACCTGGTACCACAAGTGCATGCCACAAGACTGAAGTTTTGTTTTGTTTTGTTTTGTTTTTGTGAGATGGAGTCTTGCTCTGTCCTCCAGACTGGAGTGCAATGGGGTGATCTTGGCTCACTGCAACCTCCGCCTCCCAGGTTCAAGTGATTCTCCTGCCTCAGCCTCCTGAGTAGCTGGGATTACAGGCACGCGCCACCACGTCTGGGTAATTTTTGTATTTTCAGTAGAGATGGGTTTCCGCCATGTTGGCCAGGCTGGTCTCAAACTCCTGACCTCGTGATCTGCCCGCCTCAGCCTCCTAAAGTGCTGGAATTACAGGTGTGAGCCACCGCACCTGGCAACCTAAGTTTTTGCATTTTTAAAACATTTTAAAACAGAAGGTCTCCTTCTGTTGCCCGGGCTGGTCTCAAACTCCTGACCTCAAGCAATTCTCCTGCCTTGTCCTCCCAATGTGGCAGAATTACCTTCCAATGTGCTAGAATTACAGGTGTGAGTCACCATGCCCAGCACCAACAGTGTTTGCACCTCTGCTGAAGCATGAAGCATGTACTGTGGCCTACCAGGGGTCAGGGCCTTCACTTCTGTCTTCCCCCACTTGATTCTGAACTTCTTGCCTCATTTCCCCTCCAAAGAACCCAGCTTTGTCCTTAGTAGGCAATCCCATTGAATGAAAGGAGTGAAGAAGGCTGTAATGAATGAGAAAGACCTGCAGCACTGATGATTCAATATGGCAAACTTCTTTTTGAGAGACAGGGTCTTGCTGTGTTGCCCAGGTTGGACTCAAACTCCTGAGCTCAAGCAATCCTCCTGCCTCAGCCTCCCAAGTAGCTGGTACTGTGGTCGAAGGCTACTGTGACTGGCATGTCAAACTTTTATTGCCCTTATTTTGTACACATAAGTGTCCAAGGTGCAAAGATGTCTGAATTATACGCTGGAACTTGTGAGTAAAAATAAATGCAATAAAGGGAAATAGGCTTGTTATACCAAGCAGAATGTTATACCGAAGAGGTACCAAGAAACTGTTGTAGGAATGCAGAGGAGGAAGTGATTAAATGAGATAATGGATGTGAAAGTGCTTTGTAAACCATGAAACAGTATACCCAGTAGAAAAGATGATTATTATTGTTACAAGTGCGCTGATGTTCCTGGAAGAAAAGTAAAGAATAAATTCAGTCACAATGATGGGAGGTTGGCAGGGAGCCCTGTGGGGCCTGACTCCTGAGCAAGCTCAACCTGTCCCCAAGTGGCAAGGCTGATAGAGTCCTTGGCTAGGGAAAGAAGCCATTGTAAACATGAAGACAAGCTGTTCCCAGAACACCTTCTGTGCACCTCTGTCATAGTACTTACCACATCCTGCAAGTATCTGAGGCAGTCCAGGTGGACAATAAACACTTGGACTTTGGAGGCTGGCCCAGCTGGGGTCGAACCCATACCTGCCAATCCCTACAGAGGCCAGTTACTTTCTTCACCATATAAGAAATCAGGGCTAGGCTGGGCGCAGTGGCTCATGCCCGTAATCCCAGCACTTTGGGAGACTGAGGTGGGCGGATCATGAGGTCAGGAGATCGAGACCATCCTGGCTAACATGGTGAAACCCCGTCTACCAAAAACACAAAAAATTAGCTGGGCATTGTGGCAGGTGCCTGTAGTCCCAGCTACTCGGCAGGAGAATGGAGTGAACCCGGGAGGCGGAGGTTGCAGTGAGTCGAGATCGCACCGCTACACTCCAGTCTGGGTGACAAAGCGAGACTCCATCTCAAAAAAAAAAAAACAACAAAACAAAACAGAAATCAGGGCTCGTACCTGCAGTTGTACCACTTTGGAAGGCCAGGGTGGAAGAATTGAGCACAGGAATTTGAGACTCACCTGGGCAACATATCAAGACCCCTTCTCTACAAAAAAAAAAAAAAAAATTAGCCGCCAGGCACAGTGGTTCACACCTGTAATCCTGACACTTTGGAGGCAGAGGTGGGTGGATCACCTGAGGTCAGATCGAGACCAGCCTGACCAACAAGGTGAAACCCCCGTCTCTACTAAAAATACAAAAATTAGCCAGGGATGGCTATAATCCCAGCTACTCGGGAGGAGGCAGGCAGTATCACCTAAGGTTGGGAATTCGAGATCAGGCTGACTAACATGGAGAAACCCCATCTCTGCTAAAAATACAAAATTAGCTGAGTGTGGTGGCATATGCCTGTAATCCCAGCTACTCGGGAGGTTGAGAATCCCAACTACCCTGGAGGTTTTAGTGAGCCGAGATCATGCCATTGCACTCCAGCATGGGCAACAAGAGTGAAACTCCATCTCAAAAAAAAAAAAAAAAAAAAAGATCCAGGCATAAAATACAAGTAGGATGGCCGGCCGTGGTGTTTCATGTCTGTAGTCCCAGCACTTTGGGAAGCTGAGGCGGGCAGATCACGAGGTCAGTAAATCGAGACCATCCTGGTTAACACGGTGAAACCCCGTCTCTACTAAAAATACAAAAAATTGGCCGGGCGCGGTGGCTCAAGCCTGTAATCCCAGCACTTTGGGAGGCCGAGACGGGCGGATCACGAGGTCAAGAGATCGACACCACCCTGGCTAACACGGTGAAACCCCGTCTCTACTAAAAAATACAAAAACTAGCTGGGCGAGGTGGCGGGCGCCTGTAGTCCCAGCTACTCGGGAGGCTGAGGCAGGAGAATGGCGTGAACCCGGGAGGCGGAGCTTGCAGTGAGCTGAGATCCGGCCACTGCACTCCAGCCCGGCCGACAGAGCGAGACTCCGTCTCAAAAAAAAAAAAAAAAAAAATACAAAAAATTTAGCCAGGAGTCCTGGCAGGTGCCTGTAGTCCCAGCTACTCGGGAGGCTGAGGCAGGAGAATGGCTTGAACCTGGGAGGCGGAGCTTGCAGTGAGCCGAGACCACGCCCCTGCACTCCAGCCTGGGTGACAGAGAGCGACTTCGTCTCAAAAAAAAAAAAAAAAAAAAAAAA
>NC_037687.1:18937676-19008882 GCF_003255815.1 Theropithecus gelada | reverse complement strand
CCCCCCCCCCCCCCCGCCGGGGAAAAAAAGAAAACCTCCCTCTAAAACAAAAAAAAAAAAAAAAAAAAACCGGGCGCAGTGGCTCACGCCTGTAATCCTAGCACTTTGGGAGGCCGAGGCGGGCGGACCACGAGGTCAGGAGATCGAGACCACAGTGAAACCCCGTCTCTACTAAAAATACAAAAAATTAGCCGGGCGTGGTGGCGGGCGTCTGTAGCCCCAGCTACTCGGGAGCCTGAGCCAGGAGAATGGCGCAAACCCGGGAGGTGGAGCTTGCAGTGAGCCGAGATCGCGCCACTACACTTCAGCCTGGGCGACAGAGCGAGATTCCATCTCAAAAAAAAAAAAAAACAAGTGGGATGTGGATGAGTTACAGTTGCCCTCTGTGTTGCTCAGTTTCTCATGTATAAAATGAAAAGGCTAGACAATGAGCTGCTCTTTGATCCCGGTTCAATTCAACAACTATAAAGAAGTCATGTGCAGAGCACTGAGGGATTACTTAAATGAATAAGGTTAAATTCCTGCTCTCAGAAAGAATCCCAGAGACTGGAATGAAACTGAAATGTTCTGTGTTTTACAGTGTACCAGGCACTGTGGACACTTTGAGCTCACAATTCTCAGTGCAATCCTTAGAGACCGATGTTCTGATTTTTTTGTTTGTTTTGCTTTGTTTTTTGTTTTTTTGGGAAACAGAGTCTCACTCTGTTGCCCAGGCTGGAGTGCAGTGTCATGTCTCAGCTCACTGCATTCTCTGTCTCCCAGGTTCAGGCGATTCTCGTGCCTCAGCCTCTCAAACAGCTGGGACTACAGGCACATGCCACCACACCCGGCTAATTTTTTTTTTTTTTTTTGAGACGGAGTCTTGCTCTGTCGCCCAGGCTGGAGTGCAATGCACTGCAAGCTCCGCCTCCCGGGTTCAAGTGATTCTCCTGCCTCAGCCTCCTGAGTAGCTGGGACTACAGGCGCCCGCCACCTCACCCAGCAAATTTTTTTTTTGTATTTTTTAGTAGAGATGGGGTTTTACCATGTTAGCCAGGATGGTCTCGATCTCCTGACCTCGTGATCCGCCCGCCTCGGTTTCCCAAAGTTCTGGGATTACAGGCGTGAGCCACCATCCCCAGCCTTTTTTGGTTTTTTGAGATGCAGTCTCCACTTTATCACCCAGGCTGGAGTGCAATGGTGCGATCTCGGCTCACTGCAGCCTCTGCCTCCCAGGTTAAAGCGATTCTTGTGCATCAGCCTCCCTAGTAGCTGGGATTACAGGCATGAGCCACCACACCCGGCTAATTTTTGTATTTTTAGCAGAGACGGGGTTTCACAATGTTGGCCAAGCTAGTCTTGAACTCGTGACCTTGTGATCCTCCTGCCTTGGCCTCCCAAAGTGCTGGAATTACAGACATGGGCCACCACGCCCATATCAACATATTAAGTTTTAGGTTCTTAATATGGTTCCGCTTTGCACAAGGACTCAACAGGGCATAGGCCTCTTCCCCTTCATGTCACCATTCCTGCACATGGGCCCAATTTTAGATTCAGACAATGCAAGTTTAGGATTCGGCTGTAAGTGGCTGGGCATGGTGGCTCATGCCTGTAATCCCAGCACTTTGAGAGGCCGAGGTGGATGGATCACCTGAGGTCAGGAGTTCAAGACCAGCCTGGACAACATGATGAAACCCCGTCTCTACTAAAAATACATATATTAGCTGGGCATGGTGGTGGGCACCTATAATCCCAGCTACTTGGGAGGTTGAGGCAGGAGACTCGCTAGAACCCAGGACAAGGAGGTTGCAGTGAGCCGAGATCATGCCATTGCACTCCAGCCTGGGCGACAAGAGCAAAACTCCATCTCAAAAACAACCAACCAACCAACAACAACAACAACAACAAAAAAGAAACAAAGAAAAAAAGAAAGAGACCCCATGTAACAGAATCACCAAGATGTGCCTTCCTTTCCTTGGTGGTAGCCACAATTGCATCTCTGCACCAAGGCGTTTCCCTTCCTGGCTCTGGGAAATCATGTGGGCGAACTGGCTAAGTGACATTCACATCCAAATAGGGAAATGGGAATGGAGCCAGGCCACTCCACAAGCGACAAGGGAGGCGGGGCCTCAGTGATAGCTAGAAAAGTGAGGGTTCCCTGGTGCTAGCCTGTGAGACCTCCTGTTGATGCTGTACCCTTGGACAAAGGAAGTAGTGCCCACTGGCAATGAGAAATGACGGCTAATTAATACCATTGGGAAGGGTGATAACCAGAAGAGCTAAAGCACTCTAGTGTCAATGACAGTGGCGGTTCAGGTGCACACAGCAAGGTGCCCTCCATCATTGTCCCCTAAGGTTATTCATTCGGGGCAGGGTGCAGTGGCTCACACCTGTAATCCTAGCACTTTTAAATTGCTTGAGCCCGGGAGTTCGAGACCAGCCTGGGCAACATGGTGAGACTTTGTCTCCACAAAAAATAAAAAATTTAGCTGGGCTAGGTGGTGCATGCCTATAGTCTCAGCTACTCAGGAGGCTGAGGCAGGAAGATCACTTGAGTCCAGGAATTTGAGGCTGCAGTGAGCTACGATAGTGCCACTACACTCCAGCCTGGGCCAGAGTGAGACCCTGTCCCTCCATACCCCAAAAAAGAAAACATAATTACTTATTTGGATTTGCCAAAGCACTTTCAGGTTCACATATGTGAACTGTTAATCCATTACAACCTGCATCCTTTGGGAAGCCCATCTGGTTCTTCCAGGGAAAAAGTGTTGAAAAAGTCAGTGTCTAGGCAGGACGTGGTGGCTCACGCCTGTAATCCCAGCACTTTGGGAAGCTGAGGTGGGCGGATCACGAGCTCAGAAGATCAAGACCATCCTGGCCAACACCGTGAAACCCCGTCTCCACTAAAAATACAAAAAATTAGCTGGACGTGGTGGCAGGCGCCTGTAGTCCCAGCTGCTTGGGAGGCTGAGGCAGGAGAATGGTGTGAACCCGGGAGGTGGAGCTTGCAGTGAGCTGAGATCGCACCACTGCACTCCAGCCTGGGTGACAAGAACAAAACTCCATCTTAAAAAAAAAAAAAATCTTATTTTATATACTTCTCTCAGTATAATTTTTCATGACATTTCAGCGTGTTGATAATATGTTACGTGTACATCTATTTCAGTTCCTTACAGTACTTTGAGACAAATCTTTTGATAACAGTTAAAGAACTGTTAAGAATGAAATACTGGCTGGGTGCAGTGGCTCACGCCTGTAATCCCAGCAGTTTGGGAGGCCGAGGCAGGCGGATCACCTGAGGTTGGGAATTCGAGACTCTCCTGACCAATATGGAGAAACCATGTCTCTACTAAAAATACAAAATTAGCCGGGCATGGTGGCACATGTCTGTAATCCCAGCTACTTGGGAGGCTGAGGCAGGAGAATCGCTTGAGCCTAGGAGATAGAGGTTGCAGTAAGCCAAGATTGCACCATTGCACTCCAGCATGGGCAATGAGAGTGAAACTCCATCTCAAAAAAAAAGACAACAATAATAATAAAATATTATTCATTAAAAGGATCTGTGAAATCATTTACACTTATTACATGCAAATACATTTGTCATTTTATTTTATTTTATTTCATTTATTTATTTATTTATTTTGAGACGGAGTTTCTCTCTTTGTTACCCAGGCTGGAGTGCAGTGGCACGATCTCAGCTCACTGCAACCTCTGCCTCCCAGGTTCAAGTGATCCTCCTGTCTCAGCCTCCCGAGTAGCTGGGATTACAGGTGCCCACCACCACACCTGGCTAATTGTTGTATTTTTAGTAGAGACAGGTTTCACTATGTTGGCCAGGCTGGTCTCAAACTTGTGACCTCAGGTGATCCACCTACCTCGGCCTCCCAAAGTGCTGGGATTACAGGTGTGGGCTACCACGCCCGGCCCCATTTGTTATTTTATTTGGCAAAGTCATTCACTTTGATAATCAACAAACATTTATTAGGTGCCTTTGGTTTAACTAACATTACTTTCATTTAATACTCAGAAATGTAAAGTTTTTTTTTTTTTTTTTTTTTTTGAGACAGAGTGTCAGTCTGTCATCCAGGCTGGAGTGCAGTGGCATGATCTCAGCTCACTGCAAGCTCCACCTCCCAGGTTCAAGCCATTCTCCTGCCTCAGCCTCCCGAGTAGCGGGACTATAGGCGCCTGCCACCACACCTGGCTAATTTTTTTTTGTATTTTTAGTAGAGACAGGGTTTCACCGTGTTAGCCAGGATGGTCTCGATCTCCTGATCTCATGATCCACCCGCCTCGGCCTCTCAGAATGCTAGGATTATAGGCATGAGTCACCATGTCTGGCCAAGATGTAATAATTTTTAATACTAAAAAAAAAAAAAGTCAATGTCAGGCAGATGTGGTGGCTCACGCCAGTAATCCCTCCACTTTGGGAGGCCAAAGCGGGTGGATCACCTGAGGTCAGGATTTTGAGACCAGCCCCTGGCCAACACAGCAAAACCCTGTCTCTACTAAAAATACAAACATTAGACAGGTGCGGTGACAGGTGAGTGTCATCCCAGCTATTCAGGAGGTTGAGGCAGGAGAATCATTTGAACCAGGGAGGTGGAGGTTGCAGTGAGCCAAGATTGTGCATTACACTACAGCCTGGGCGGTAGAGTGAGGCTCTGTCTCAAAAAAAAAAGAAAAAACAAAGAAAAAAATGTATATTTCCAGAGAGAAACAGACATAGCCAAACCAACAGGTTGACCTAAATACTCCTCCTGCTTCACCAGAGAAAGTCAGGTAGCACCTGAATTATACAGGGGTGGGGAGCAGAGTATAGCTTTATTAGTGTTGGTTGGCTAGAAAATCTGGAAATAAGTCCAGATGGAGCTCAGGAACTCTTTCAGCCAGGCCTTTTTAGATCTCTAGGTCAAAAATCTAATAGCAAATCTTCCCGTAATTAAGTGGGATGAGACTCTTTTCTGAGGCAAAAGGTATTAGGTAGACACTAGACGCCTAACGTATAGAAGACTTCTAAGTCAAAACAGTGACTTCCCTAACCAGGAAGGAATGCATTTCTGAACTGGAGGGAGTTCATTTTGGACACCTGTGGCCACTTTGCATAAAGAAGGGAGGAGCCCAACCCAGTGTTAGATGGGAAAAAGATGCCTTATGCTATCCAGGGAGAAGAATTATCTTGAGATTCTGTAGGATCTGAGCTCTTTTGCATTCCAGACACACAGTTGCATCTGAGTGTAACTGAGCCTAAAATACAGGTCAGGGCTTTCATCTGGATGCATTTCAAACCTTTCTCTTGGCTTTTTTCCCCCTCTTTTTGCCTTTTCTTCCTTTCTTTCTGATTTTAGAGACAGGGTCTTGCTCTGCTGCCCAGGCTGGAGTGCAGTGGCATGATCACAGCTCACTGCAGCCTCAATCTCCCCAGCTCAAGCAATCCTCCCACCTCAGCCTCCCGAATACCTGGGACTGCAGGTGCAGGCCACCATGCCCAGCTAATTTTTAAGTTTTTTGGTAGAGATGGGAGTCTTATGTTGGCCAGGCTGCTCTTGAACTCCTGGGCCCAAGCGATCCTCCCACCTCAGCTTCCCAAAATGCTGGCATTACAGGTGTGAGCCACGACAGCCGGCCAACTTTGTTATTACTATTTTTTTTTTTTTTTTTGAGACGGAGTCTCGCTCTGTCGCCCAGGCTGGAGTGCAATGGCCGGATCTCAGCTCACTGCAAGCTCCGCCTCCTGGGTTTACGCCGTTCTCCTGCCTCAGCCTCCCAAGTAGCTGGGACTACAGGCGCCCGCCACCTCGCCCGGCTAGTTTTTTGTATTTTTTAGTAGAGATGGGGTTTCACCAGGTTAGCCAGGATGGTGTCAATCTCCTGACCTTGTGATCCGCCCGTCTCGGCCTCCCAAAGTGCTGGGATTACAGGCTTGAGCCACCGCGCCCAGCCGTTATTACTATTTTTTAAAGAGATGAGTTCTCATTATGTTGCTAGGCTTGCTTCGAACTCCTGGGCTAAAGCGAGCCTCCCATATCAGTCTCCCAAGTCACTGGGACTACAGGTGTGTGACTATACCCAGCTGAGCCCTTTTTAAGATTCAGGTCTCAGACCACACCAAGAGTGGTGGCCTGTAATCCCAGCACTTTGGGAGGCTGAGGTGGGCAGATCACGAGGTCAGGAGTTCAAGATCACCCTGGCCAACATAGTGAAACCCTGTCTCTACTAAAAATACAAAAATTAGCTGGGCATGGCGGCGGGCACCTGTAGTCCCAGCTGCTTGGGAGGCTGAGGCAGGAGAATCGCTTGAACCTGGGAAGCAGAGGTTGCAGTGAGCCGAGATTGCGCCACTGCATTCCAGCCTGCATGACACAGCAAGACTCTGTCTCAAAAAAAAAAAAAAAAAAAAAATCCAGGTCTCAGTGCCAGGCACGTTTGTGGCACACGCCTATATTCCTAACTACTTGGGAGGCTGAGACAGAAGGATCACCTGAGCCCAGGAGTTTTGAGGCTGCAGTGAGCCATGATTATGCCACTGCACTCCAGCCTGGGTGACAGAGCAAGACCTTGTGTCTCAAAAGAAAGGGGGTGGCCAGGCGCAGTGGCTCACACCTGTAATTCCAGCACTTTGGGAGACCAAGGCAGATGGATTACGAGGTCAGGAGTTTGAGACCAGCCTCACCAACCTGGTGAAACCCCTGTCTCTACTAAAAACACAAAAATTAGCCGGGCGTGGTGGTGCATGCCTGTAATCCCAGCTACTCCGGCAGCTGAGGCAGGAGAATGTCTTGAACCTGGGAGGTGGAGGTTGCAGTGAGCCGAGATCACGCCACTGCACTCTAGCCTGGGCAAAAAGACCGAGACTCCATTTCAAAGAAAGAAAAAAAGGAGGCGGGGTGGGGTCGGGCCTCAGCTTGTGGACAGGCATTATGGTCACAGGAGCTACTCTTGTCCTTCCTGAGGTGGGACTGAGCGCAGTGGCCCAGTCAGCTGGTAGGAGGGAGTGGCTGATCACTCGGGCCTGGGAGGAGTCAAGAGTTTATTCTGACCGGAAGAGGAAATGACTGTATTGCAAAGTGCAGTGAGCTTTGAGGTTTTTTTTACCTCACTGGTAAAATTATTTGTTCGAACTTCATCAGGTTCCTTTATTCAAGGATGTCATTGAGCATCTAGGGTGGCCATATTTAGCAAGTGAAAATATAGGATGCCCCATTAGATTTGGATTTTAGATCAATCATGAATTAATACCCTTTTAGTATAAGTATATCCCAAAGTATCTTCCACATGCCAGGAGTCAGTCTGGGTTTGGATAATCCACTTAATACACAGCCTAGTACCTTCCAAGGAACTGGTCAAACATGAAGGTCAGAGTCTTTTGTGGCTTTTGTGACTTGGGAGACACAAACAGGCTTCAAAATCCACTTCAGAATCCACTTATAGGTCAGGCAGAGTAGCTCATGCCTGTAACCCCACAACAATTTGGGAGGCTGAGGCAGGAGGATCACTTGAGGCCAGGAGTTTGAGACCAGCCTAGGCAACAAAGCAAGACTCCATCTGTACAAAAAATAATTTAAAAATTGGCTGGACGTGGTGGCTCACCCCTATAATCCCAGCCCTTTGGGAGGCTAAGGCGGGTGGATCATTTGAGGCCAGGAGTTCAAGACCAACCTGGCCAACATGGCAAAACTCCATTTGCACTAAAAATATTAATACAAAAATTAGCCAGGTGTGGTGGCATGTGTCTACAGTCCCAGATACTCTGGAGGCTGAGGCAGGAGAATCACTTGAATCTGGGATAGGGAGTTGCAATGAGCAGAAATCGCACCACTACACTTCAGCCTGGGTATCGGAGTGAGACTCTGTCTCAAAATAAATAAATAAATAAATTAATAATAAATTAAAAACTGGCCGAATGTGGTGGTGTTCATTTGCAGTCCTAACTACTCTAGAGGCTGAGACAGGAGGATCCCTTGGGCCCAGGAAGCCGAGGCTGCAGTAGGCTATGATTGCGCCACTAAACTCCAGCCTGGGTGACAGAGCAAAATCCTTTCTCTAAGAAAAAGAATAAAAATGTTGCTGGGCACAGTGACTCATGCCTGTAATCCCAGCCTTTTGAGAGGCTGAGGTGGGAGGATTGCTTGAGCCCAAGAGTTTGAGACCTGCCTGGGCAGCATAATGAGACCTTATTGCTACCAAAAAAAAAAACCACCTAATTTGACCCCAAATTGTGACCCACGTGGGTGCCCCCAATTCTAGTTGGATGCCCATGTTGTATTGGTCAAAATGCCATTGCCAGACAGGCACAGTGGCTCACGCCTGTAATCCCAGCGTTTTGGGAGGCCAAGGCAGGAGGATCACTTGAAGTCAAGAGTTCGAGGCCAGCCTGGCCAACATGGTGAAATCCTGTCTCTACCAAAAATGCAAAAATTAGCTGGGTATGGTGCTGGACGCCTGTAGTCCCAGCTACTTGGGAGTCTGAGGCAGAAGAATCACTTCAGCCCAGGAGGCGGAGGTTGCAGTGAGCCAAGATCACACCTCTGCACTCCAGCCTGGGCAACAGTGCAACAGTGCGAGACCCCATTTCCAAAAATAATAATGATAATAATAATAATAATAATGGGGGCCGGGCGCAGTGGCTCAAGCCTGTAATCCCAGCACTTTGGGAGGCCGAGGCGGGTGGATCACGAGGTCAGGAGATCGAGACCATCCTGGCTAACATGGTGAAACCCCGTCTCTACTAAAAACACAAAAAACTAGCCGGGCGTGGTGGCGGGCGCCTGTAGTCCCAGCTACTCGGAGGCTGAGGCAGGAGAATGGCGTGAACCTGAGAGGCGGAGCTTGCAGTGAGCCGAGATCGCGCCATTGCACTCCAGCCTGGGTGACACAGCGCGAGACTCTGTCTCAAAAAAAAAAAATAAATAAAATAATAATAATAATAATAATGCCATTACCATATCCTGCATCACAGATTATACAGCAAATGTCACCTGGGAAAGTGAAACTAGATGCTTGGTTTCTTTGGCGGCCAGACACCAGTTCTAATCCTTTACACAGGAGTTAAGAGAAAGTGGCCAGTCGCGGTGGCTCATGCCTGTAATCCCAGCACTTTGGGAGGCCGAGGCGGGCAGATCACGAGGTCAGGAGATCGAGACCATCCTGGCTAACACAGTGAAACCCCATCTCTACTAAAAATACAAAAAATTAGCCGGGCGTGGTGGCACCTGTAGTCCCAGCTACTCGGGAGGCTGGGGCAGGAGAATGGTGTGAACCCGGGAGGTGGAGCTTGCAGTGAGCCAAGACTGCGCCACTGCACTCCAGCCTGGGCCACAGAGCGAGACTCTGTCTCAAAAAAAAAAAAAAAAAAGAAAAAGTGTCCTTTTCTGAGGTTAGGGATCGGGGCATGTTCAGCACTCGCTGGCCCCAGTGGCCTTGAGTACTGAGGTAAGTTTCTTGAAAAAGTTTCTAGCAAGAGATGCTGTGGCCTTGGGCTACAGTTCCTGTCACACAACTGAGTGTATACAGTCACGGGATCTGTCTATATGCAAAGCCCACCCTGGTCTCCTACGCAGCAGACAATGCACGTGGGTGTCCCCACAGCCAGACCAGGCCTGGGTGTGGCCAGCGGACATTCCAGGACACACCCAGGGAAGGAGTGTGTCACAAAGAATGCCTGGAAAAAGAATCCCCTTGTCTTCAGCGAGGAACAGTGGCTCAGGGCTGGAATCCCAGCACTTTGGGAGGCTGAGGCAGGAGGATTGCTTGAAGCCAGGAGCTCAGGACCAGCGTGGGTAACATAGTGAGACCCTGTCTCTACAAAAAAATTAAAATAAGACTGGGCGCAGTGGCTCACACCTGTAATCTCAGTACTTTGGGAGGCTGAGGCGGGCAGATCATGAGATCAAGAGTTCTAGACCATCCTGGCCAACATGGTGAAACGCCATCTTTTAGTATTTTTAGTAGTAAAAATACAAAAAAAATTAGCCGGGTGTGGCGGTGCGTGCCTGTAGTCCCGTGCACTCCTGTAGTCCCAGCTACTTGGGAGGCTGAGTCAGGAGAATCACTTGAACCTGGGAGGCAGAGGTTGCAGTGAGCCGAGATTGCACCGCTGCCCTCCAGCCTGGGTGACAGAGTGAGACTCCATCTCAAAACAAACAAATAAACAACAACAACAAAAATAAATAAATTAATTAAAAAATTAGCCAGGAGTAATGGCACCCGCCTATGGTCCCAGCTATTTGGGAGGCTCAGGAGGGAGGATTGCTTGGGCCTGGGAGTTTGAGACTCCAGTTCAAGGCTACCTCATGCCACTGCACTTCAGCCTGGGAAATAGAGTAAGACCCTGTCTCCACACACACAAAAGAATATTTTATTTTATTATTTATTTATTTATTTATTTATTTTGAGACAGAGTCTTACCCTGTCACTCAGGCTGGAGTGCAGTGGCACAATCTTGGCTCACTGCAACCTCCACCTTCCAGGTTCAAGAGATTCTTGTGTCTCAGCCTCCTGAGTACCTGGTACTATAGGTGCCCACCACCACACCTGATGATTTTTGCATTTTTAGTAGAGATGGGGTTTTGCCATGTTGACCAGGCTGGTCTCGAACTCCTAACCTCAAGTGATCCACCTGCCTCGGCCTCCCACAGTGCTGGGATTACAGATGTGAGCCACCGTACCCGGCCCCCAATTTTTTTTTCAATTTGAATTTAGATTGGAGTGGCCAGAGAGGAGGGGACCAGGCCTAATTGCACCTGGCAAATTTTTAAATTTCATGTAGAGACAGGGTCCCATCATGTTGCCAGGCTGGTCTGAAACTCCTGGGCTCAAGTGATCATCCTGCCTTGGCCTCCCAAAGTGGTGGGATTTACAGGTATGAGCTACTGATGCCGGCCAAAAAAATTTTTTTTTGTTTTTGACAGAGTTTCACTCTTGTTGCCCAGGCTGGAATGCAATGGCGTGATCTTGGCTCACCGCAACCTTCACCTCCCAGGTTCAAGCAATTCTCCTGCCTCAGCCTTCCAAGTAGCTGGAATTACAGGCACCCACCATCATGCCTGGCTAATTTTTTGTATTTTTAGTAGAGACGGGCTTTCACCATGTTGGCCAGGCTGGTCTCGAACTCCTGACCCCATGTGATCCAACCCGCCTCAGCCTCTGAAAGGGCTGGGATTACAGGCATGAGCCACCGCGCCTGCCACCCCCTTTTTTTTTTTTTTAAGACAGAATTTCTTTCTGTTGCCCAGGCTGGAGTGCAGGGGCATGATCCTAGCTCACTGCAACCTCTGCCTCCCAGATTCAAGCTATTTTCATGCCTCAGCCTCCCGAGTAGCTGGGATTACAGGTGCCTGCCATCACGTCCAGCTAATTTTTGTATTTTTAGTAGAGACGGGAGTTTCACCATGCTGGCCAGGCTGGTCTGGAACTCCTGACCTCAAGTGATCCACCCACCTTGGCCTCCCAAAGTACTGGGATTACAGGCATGAGCCACTGTACCTGACCAAATAATTTTTTTTTTTTTGAGACAGATTCTCACTCTGTTACCTAGGTTGGAGTGCAGTGGTACAATCTTGGCTAGCTGCAACCTCTGCCTCCCAGGTTTAAGTGATTCTCCAGTCTCAGTCTCCCAGGTAGCTGGGACTGCAGGCACAAACCACCAATGCCCGGCTAATTTTTGTATTTTTTGTAGAGATGGTGTTTCACCATGTTGTCCAGGCTGGTCTGGAACTCCTGACCTCAGGTGATCCGCCCGCCTCGGCCTCGCAAATTGCTGGGATTATAGGTGTGAGCCACCGTGCTCAGTTAATTTTTGTATTTTTAGTAGAGACGAAGTTTCACCATGTTGGCTATGCTGGTCTCAAACTCCTGACTTCAGGTGATCCTCCTGCCTTGGCCTCCCAAAGTGCTGGGATTACAGACTCCTGAAGTGCTGGGAGTTTTTGCCACACCCGGCAACAAATTTTTTTTTTTTTTTTTTTTTGAGACGGAGTCTCGCTCTGTCGCGAGGCTGAAGTGCAATGGCGCAATCTCAGCTCACTGCAACCTCCACCTCCCCGGTGCAAGCAATTCTCCTGCCTCAGCCTCCCGAGTAGCTGGGACTACAGGCGAGCGCCACCACGCCCAGCTAAATTTTGTATTTTTAGTAGAGATGGGGTTTCACCATGTTGGCCAGGATGGTCTCAATCTCTTGACCTCATGATCCACCCACCTCGGCCCCCCAAAGTGCTGGGATTACGGGCAACACATTTTTTTTTTAATAAAAAGGATCCTCTTGTCATATCGATTTTGGGTATAAGGAAAACTAGTTGCCAAAAAAAAAAAAAAAAATCGGGCCGGGCGCGGTGGCTCAAGCCTGTAATCCCAGCACTTTGGGAGGCCGAGACGGGCGGATCACGAGGTCAGGAGATCGAGACCATCCTGGCTAACACAGTGAAACCCCGTCTCTACTAAAAATACAAAAACTTAGCTGGGCGAGGTGGCAGGCGCCTGTAGTCCCAGCTACTCGGGAGGCTGAGGCAGGAGAATGGCGTGAACCCGGGAGGCGGAGCTTGCAGTGAGCTGAGATCCGGCCACTGCACTCCAGCCTGGGTGACACAGCGAGACTCCGTCTCAAAAAAAAAAAAAAAAAAAATCCTGTGAGTGGAGGAGCTGAGTGGGACCCAGGGGTCACTTCCTTTGGTGGGTACCAGAGGATGCTCCGGACAACAACCTGGAGTGATTCGGTCACTTTTCCTGGGAAGTGGATGGCTCAGGAAGCAGCATGGTGGCCGGTGGCCGAAGTATTAGGGGCATTTGGATCCAGGACCTGGCTCCGAGACATTTGCTCGGGTTCCTTTAGGGTTAGGCCTGAGTCAAGCTAGGGCCTGGGCCGCTATCCGGAGTGCCCTGGACCTCTGGGCACAAGCTGTTGCGTTACACATTATACAAGAGAGTCAGGGACTGACCCTGGCCGGCAGGCACTGTCATCAGCTGACCCATCTGCTGTGTATTCTGCCCTGGATGTACCACCGTCACCCACGAGTGCAGTTCTGGGCATGTGAGTCTCAGTCCAGTGGGGGCAGAGGGACGATGGCTCTGCTCTGGGGCCTCAGAGATTTGATTCCTCCCCTGAATACAGGGGCCCAGGCACTTTCTGAGCCCTCAGTGTCCCCCTGGATGTGCTTCCAGATGTCAGTTGAGTGCAAGGTGGTGGTGGACTGGCCCTCCATAAGTGCGACAGGCAGCCTGGCAGCCCCAATACCCTCCCAGTGTCCTTTGAGGAGTGGCCAGACAGGAGGGGACCAGGGCCAGAGCCTGCAGTCCCCACCCGAGTCACTCAACTGTGCCAGTAGGGGACACAATTCCCCAGACGCTTGGGTCTTGGTGGCCACATCGCCAAAGCTGGAATGTTGTCCAGCTCTGATTAGCTGGCCCAAGGGCGGGGGGGCTCCTTTTTTTTTTTTGAGATGGAGTTTTGCTCTTGTTGCCCAGGCTAGTGTGCAATGGTGTGACCTTGGCTCACTGCAACCTCCACCTCCCAGGTTCAAGCAATTCTCCTGCCCCAGCCTCCTGAGTAGCTGGGATTACAGGCGCCCACTACCATGCGTGGCTAATTTTTTGTATTTTTAGTAGACATGGGGTTTCTTTTATTTTCTTTTATTTATTTTTATTTTTAATTGGCAAATACTTTTTTTTTTTTTTTTTTGAGATGGAGTCTCACTCTGTTGCCCAGGCTGGAGTGCAGTGGCGCGATCTCGGCTCACTGCAAGTTCTGCCTCCCGGGTTCACGCCATTCTCCTGCCTCAGCCTCCTGAGTAGCTGGGACTACAGGCGCCCGCCACCACGCTTGGCTATTTTTTTTGTATTTTTAGCAGAGACGGGGTTTCACTGTGTTAGCCAGGATGGTCTTGATCTCCTGACCTCGTGATCCGCCCGCCTCGGCCTTCCAAAGTGCTAGGATTACAGGTGTGAGCCACCGTGCCCGGTCATCATGGGGTTTCACCATGTTGGACAGGCTGGTCTCAAACTCCTGACATGAGGTGATCCACTCGCCTCAGCCTCCCAAAGTGCTGGAATTACAGGCGTGAACCATTGCTCCCAGCCCTCCTTTTGGTCTTGTCACAGTGTCCCCCACCTCCTCCCCTGTGGTTGTCCCCCACCTACTGTGGGATGCTCCCTTCTCACAGATGGTCAACACTCCCTGCCTTCTGAGACCCGTCATCGGGGAACTATGTCCACCCTCTGAGGGCGTCAGACATTGTGTGATGTGGTCTTTGCTGTGTTCCCAGCGTTCAGCACATAGTAGGTGCTTAATACATGTTTGGCAAGTAAAGGAGGGAATGGTGTCACCCTGACACCCGGAGAACCCTGGCCATTGTCTTCTCCAACTTGCCAGTTACAGGAGTGGTGTGAAGGTCACCCCACATCCCTGAAGATGAGCACAAAGCCTGGCCAGACTGGGGTCTGGCGATATCCAGCCCAACTGTCCTAGCCTGATTGGAGGTTCCCACCCGCCCCACCTGGTGGGGACACTGCCTGGGCAACCCTTCCTGCTTCTGGGCTGCCATGCCCCCTGGTGGCCAAGGCGGGAGTGGGCCAGGGGCTGCCAGTAGCAACTGGGGACACACGCAGACGAAGACAGAGTGGGAGATACACTTCCGGTTCACGACAGCACTTCTGAGCAGTTTGTGCTTAACTCTTTAGGGGAGCATTTGTGCTCATAACTCTGGAATAGCTGGACAGTGCCAGGGCCACACAGAGACTCCCTCTGGACAGAGCATGCCTAACTGCAGATGGAGCCTGAACCCTGCGCTGCAGAAACACTGAATGTAAGGAACTGTGGTTAGAGACGACATTCACAACAAACACACACTGACAAAGTGGACCATCGCTTACCGGGCACGTGGCTCACACCTGTAATCCCAGCACTTTGGGAGGCTGAGGCAGGCAGATCACCTGAGGTCAGGAGTTCCAGAGCAGCCTGGCCAACATGGTGAAACCCCATCTCCACTAAAAGTACAAAATAATTAGCCGGGCATGGTGGTGTGCCCCTGTAATCCCAGCTACTTGGGAGGCTGAGGCAGGAGAATCGTTTGAACCTGGGAAGTGGAGGTTGCAGTGAGCCAAGATCTCACCATTGCACTCCAGCCTGGACGACCAGCGAAACTCCATCTCAAAAAAAAAAAGAGTACTAAGAAAATAAAATTCATGTGGAAATTAACCTTTTCCTTTCCTTTCCCAGCCCATTTCATTGTAATCTCACCATGTGAGCATAAATTTGGGATGAAATAAGAAACTTCAACTTATTTATTTATTTATTTATTTATTTTGAGGTGGCGTTTCTCTCTTGTCGCCCAGGTTGGAGTGCAATGGTGAGATCTCGGCTCAGGCTCTGTTGCCCAGGCTGGAGTGCAGTGGCGTGATCTCAGCTCACTGCAACCTCCGCCTCCCAGATTCAAGTGATTCTCCTGCCTCAACCTTCTGAATAGCTGGGATTACAATCATGCCACCAAACCTGGATGACTTTTGTGTTTTTATTTAATTTTAATTTTTATTTTTGAGACAGAGTCCTGCTCTGTTGCCCAGGATGAAGTGCAGTGGTGTGATCTTGGCTCACTGCAGCCTCTACCTCACGGGTTCCAGTAATTCTCCTGCCTCAGCCCCCTGAGTTGCTGGGATTGCAGGCTCCTGTCACCACGCCTGGCTAATTTTTGTATTTTTTTTTTTGAGACGGAGTCTTGCTCTGTTGCCCAGGCTGGAGTGCAGTGGCATGATCTCGGCTCACTGCAAGCTCTGCCTCCCGGGTTCACGCCATTCTCCTGCCTCAGCCTCCTGAGTAGCTGGGACTACAGGCGCCTGCCACCATGCCCAGCCATTTTTTTTGTATTTTTAGTAGAGACGGAGTTTCACTGTGTTAACCAGGATGGTCTCGATCTTCTGACCTCGTAATCCGCCCACCTCGGTCTCCCAAAGTGCTGGGATTACAGGTGTGAGCCACCGCGCCTGGCTAATTTTTGTATTTTTAGTAGAGATGGAGTTTTACCATGTCGGCCATGCTAGTCTCGAACTCCTGACCTCAAGTGGTCTGCCCACCTTGAATCCCAAAGTGCTGGGATTACAGGCATGAGCCACCGTGCTCCTCATCTTTCAATATTCATATGTTGAAATGTGATTGTGTGTATATATATATATATGTTTTTGTTTTTTTTCTTTTGAGACGGAGTCTTGCTATTGTCACCCGGGCTGGAATGCAACAGCACAATCTCAGCTCAGGCGTGAGCCACAGCACCAGCGCCTGTGATTTTTTTTTTTTTTTTTTTTTTGAGGTGGAGTCTCACACTGTTGTCTGGGCTGGAGTGCAGTGGCACGATCTTGGCTCACTGCAACCTCCACCTTCCAGGTTCAAGTGATTATCCTGCCTCAGCCTCCCAAGTAGCTGGGATTACAGGTGCACACTACCATGCCTGGCTAATTGTTTATATTTTTAGTAGAGACGGTGTTTCACTATGGTGGCCAGGCTGGTCTCAAATGCCTGACCTCATGATCCACCCGCCTTGGCCTCCCAAAGTGCTGGGATTACAGGCGTGAGTCATTGTACACAGCCTTTTTTTTTTTTTTTTAGTCGGAGTCTCGCTCTGTCACCCAGGCTGGAGTGCAGTGGTGCGATCTCAGCTCACTGCAAGCTCTGCCTCCCAGGTTCAAGTGAGTGATTCTCCTGCCTCAGCCTCCTGAGTAGCTGGGACTACAGGCGCCCGCCACCAGGGCTGGGTAATTTTTTGTATTTTCAGTAGAGATGGGGTTTCACCGTGTTAGCCAGGATGGTCTCGATCTCCTGACATCATAATCTGCCCGCCTTGGCCTCCCAAAGTGCTGGGATTACAGGAGTGAACCACCGCGCCCCGTCCTCTGTTTTTTATTTATTTTTGAGACGGGGTCTTGATCTGTCGCTCAGGCTGGAGTGCCGTGGTGCGATCATGGCTCACTGCAGCCTTGAACTCCTGGGCTCAAGCGATCCTCCGCCTCAGCCTCCCCAGTAGGTGGAACTACAGGTGCGCACCACCATGCCCGGCTACTTTTTAAATATTTTTTTGTACAGACAGGGTTTCGCCATGTTGCCCAGGCCGGTCTTGAACTCCTGAGCTCAAGTGATTCTCCTGTCTTGGCCTCCCAAAGTTTTGGGATTACAGTCCTGAGCCACTGACCCAGCCTGTGATTGTATTTTAGAGGTGGGGCCTCTGGGAGATGATTATGTCATGAGGATGGAGCTGGAGAGCTCCTTCATCCCTTCCTCCTACCAATGAGGACGCAGCGAGAGGACAGGAAGCAAACCAGGAAGCAGGCCCTCGCCAGACCCCAAATCTGCTGGCACCTTGATTTTGAATTTCCCAGCCTCCATATCAGTAAGAAATAAATATTTGTTGTTTGTAAACCCCTCAGTCTATGGTAATTTGTTAAAGCAGCTGGAATAGGAAGAGACAGGATGTGAGGTGGCCGCTGGGAGGATTTCTGCCTGCATATATTTCCTCAGGTGCTGGGTTCTAGAAGCTGTGTTCAAAAGAAAGTTGTCCATTTTCTTTTTATTTTTATTATTATTTTTAGAGACCGGGTCCCACTCTGTTGCTCAGACTGGATTGCAGAGATGCAATCGTGGCTCACTGAAGCCTCAACCTCCCAGGCTCAAGCAATCCTTCCACCTCAGACTCCTGAGTAGCTGGGACTATAAGCTGGCAATTTTTTTTTTTTTTTTTTTTGAGACAGAGTCTTGCTCTGTCGCCCGGGCTGCAGTGCAGGGGCACTGCAGTGCAGTGGCGCCATCTTGGCTCACTGCCACCTCTGTCTCCTGGCTTCACTGTCTTCTGCCTCAGCCTCCAGAGTAGCTGGGATTAGAGGCGCATGGCACCACACCCAGCTAATTTTTGTATTTTTAGTAGAGACTGCGTTTCGCCATGTTGGCCATGCTGGTCTTGTATTCCTGACCTCAGGTGATCCACCTGCCTCGGCCTCCCAACATGCTAGGATTACAGACAAGAGCCACTGCGTCTGGCTGATTTTTTTTTTTTTTTTTTTTTTTTTGAGACAGAGTCTCGCTCTGTCGCCCAGGCTGGAGTGCTGTGGCCGGATCTCAGCTCACGGCAAGCTCCGCCTTCCGGGTTCCCGCCATTCTCCTGCCTCAGCCTCCCGAGTAGCTGGGACTACAGGCGCCCGCCACCTCGCCCGGCTAGTTTTTTGTATTTTTTTTTTAGTAGAGACGGGGTTTCACCGTGTTAGCCAGGATGGTCTCGATCTCCTGACCTCGTGATCCGCCCGTCTCGGCCTCCCAAAGTGCTGGGATTACAGGCTTGAGCCACCGCGCCCGGCCGATTTTTTGTTTTTTTGAGACGGAGTCTTGCTCAGTCGCCCAGGCTGGAGTGCAGTGGCACAATCTCGGCTCACTGCAAGCTCCGCCTCCTGGGTTCACACCATTCTCCTGCCTTAGCCTCCCGAGTAGCTGGGACTACAGGCACCCGCCACTACGCCCGGCTAGTTTTTATGTATTTTTAGTAGAAATGGGGTTTCACCGTGTTAGCCAGGATGGTCTTGATTTCCTGACCTTGTGATCCGCCCGTCTCGGCCTCCCAAAGTGCTGGGATTACAGGCGTGAGTCACTGCGCCTGGCCGCGTCTGGCTGATTTTAAATTTTTTTTTTTTTTTTTTTGAGACAGAGTCTCCCTCTGTCGCCCAGGCTGGAGTGCAGTGGCCAGATCTCAGCTCACTGCAAGCTCCACCTCCCGGGTTTACGACATTCTCCTGCCTCAGCCTCCCGAGTAGCTGGGACTACAGGCGCCCGCCACCTCGCCCGGCTAAGTTTTTTCATATTTTTTAGTAGAGACGGGGTTTCACCGTGTCAGCCAGGATGGTCTCGATCTCCTGACCTCGTGATCCGCCTGTCTCAGCCTCCCAAAGTGCTGGGATTACAGGCTTGAGCCACCGCGACCGGCCTAATTTTTTGTGTTTTTAGTAGAGACGGGGTTTCATTGTGTTAGCCAGGATCTCGATCTCCTGACCTCGTGATCCACCCGCTTCGGCCTCCCAAAGTGCAGGGATTACAGGCGTGAGCCACCACGCCTGGCCTTAAATTTTTTATAGAGACAAGGTCTTGCTATGTTGCCCAGGTTGGTCTCGAATTCCTAACCTCAAGCGATACACCTGCCTCAGCCTCCCAAAGTACTGGGATTACAGGCAGATGTTTTATTTTTTTTATAGAGACGGGGTCTTGCTATGTTACCCAGGCTAGTCTCGAACTTTTGGACCTGAGTCATCGTCCCATCTCAGCCTCCTAAGGAGCTGGGACAACAGGTATGCTCCACCACACCTGGCTCCTGTCATTTGTTTTTTGTTTTGTTATGTTTTGTTTAGAGACAGGGTCTCACTCTGTCACCCTGGCTGGAGTGCAGTGGCATGATCATAGCTTGCTGCAGCCTCAACCTCCTGGGCTCAAGCGATCCTCCTGCCTCAGCCTCCCTCCTGCCTCATCCTCTAAGTGGATGAGAGATGAGATGGATGAGGACATGGCTTATGGGAAAAGGAAGGTCACTCACTTCCTGAGTCAGGGTCCCATGGATGCTGCACAGGGCATAGCCTACTTGGAAATGACTCAACAGGAGGAGCTGTGTGACCCTGGTCTGCCGGGAGCCCAGGCCAAGGTTACTGCCTGGGTGTAGGCTCTGTGTGAAACATTGGTCAACCCAGGATAGGCCTGCTGTCCACACACAGGTTCACACCTCCCAGCTGGGGGCTGCATACCTGCTGGAAAGGTGGCTGGTCCCATGGCAGGCTCGTCACGCTGTGCTCTGGTCCAGCTCAGGTTCAAGATGCGAATCCCATGCAGGGACTGGTGAGGTGTGAGGTGGGCCAGATAGGCCCCTGCCTGTCTGTCTGGAGGAGATGATGTCCGAGCTGATGATGAAGAATAAGCAGTCTACCTTGAGTGAAAAGGCGGCCTGGTGCTGAACTGGTGGGGATGGGGCAGAGAGGATGGGGTGCTGTGATCACCGTGTTGGGACTCAAACACTCGCACAGGGCCAGTGCGGTGTCTCAAGCCCGAAATCCCAGCACTTTGGGAGTCCAAGGTGGGAGGATTGCTTGAGCTCAGGAGTTGGAGACCAGCCTGGCCAACAGGGTGAAACCCCATCTCTATTTAAAAAACGCAAAAAAATTAGCTGGGCATGGAGGCAGGTGCCTGTAATCCCAGCTACTCGGGAGGCTGAGGCAGGAGAATCTCTTGAATCTGGGAGGCAGAGGTTGCAGTGAGCTGAGATCACGCCACTGCACTCCAGCCCGGGCAACAGTGTGAGACTCTATCTCCAAAAAAAAAAAAAAGAGGCCGGGCGCGGTGGCTCAAGCCTGTAATCCCAGCACTTTGGGAGGCCGAGACGGGCGGATCACGAGGTCAGGAGATCGAGACCATCCTGGCTAACACGGTGAAACCCCGTCTCTATTAAGAAATACAAAAAACTAGCCGGGCGAGGTGGCGGGTGCCTGTAGTCCCAGCTACTCGGGAGGCTGAGGCAGGAGAATGGCGTGAACCCGGGAGGCGGAGCTTGCAGTGAGCTGAGATCCGGCCACTGCACTCCAGCCCGGGCGGCAGAGCGAGACTCCGTCTCAAAAAAAAAAAAAAAAAAAAAGGAAAAGAAAATTAACTGGGTGTGGTGGCACGTACCTATAGTCCCAGCTACTCAGGAGGATGAGGCAGGAGGGTCGCTTGGGCCAGGGTGTTTGAGGCTGCAGTAGTGAGGCTCAAGTGATTGCACCACTGCACTCCTGCCCGGGCAACAGAGTGAGACTCTGTCTCCAAACGGCACATAGCAAAACAAAATACAAAAACGTCGTACATCCATCAGAGCCCCTTGGGGCTCGAGGCTAAGATGGCTTGTGTATCTCTTATGGGGAACTAACCTGAGAGTGACATGAGGGCCTTCACACTGTGTGTGTGTGCTTAGCAGCCCCTTCTGTCCACAGTAAAGACACAGGGAAAGCCCAGGTGAATTGAAAACACGTGCTCCAGACAAAACTCACAGAGCAGCACTATTCACAGTCGCCACAAGGGGGAAGCAACCTGAATGTCCATAAAACGATGGATAAGGCCGGGCACCCGTGGTTCACGCTGGTAATCCCAGCACTTTGGGAGGCGAAGGCGGGCAGATCGCTTGAGTCCAGGAGTTCAAGACCAGCCTGGGCAACAAGGTGAAACCCCATGTCTAAAATAATATAGAAAAATTAGACTGGCCTGGTGGTGCGTGCCTGTCATTCTAGCTACTTGAGGGGTTGAGGTGGGAGGATCCCTTGAGCCTGGGAGGTGGAGGTTGCAGTGAGCTGAGATCATACCACTGCACTGGGCTATACAGCGAGATCCTGTCTCAAGAAAAGAAAGAAAGAAAAAAAAAAAGGCCAGGTGTGGTGGCTTACGCCTGTAATCCCAGCACTTTGGGAGGCCGAGGCAGGTGGATCACAAGGTCAGGAGTTTGAGACCAGCCTGGCCAATATGGTGAAACCTCATCTCTACTAAAAATACAAAAATTATCTGGGCATGGTGGCGTGCGCCTGTAGTCCCAGCGATTCAGGAGACTGAGGCAGAAGAATCGCTTGAACCCAGGAAGCGGAGGTTGCAGTGAGCCGAGATCAAGCTGCTGCACTCCAGCCTGGGTGACGGAGCAAGGCTCCGTTTCAAAAAAAAAACAAAAAAAAAAACCCAGATTAAAAAAAAAAACAACAGAGTTTGGTCCATCCATATAATGGGATATTATTCAGTCATAAAAGGAATGAAGAAATGATCCATGCTACAGTGCAGAGGAACCTCAAAAACATGATGCTGAGTGAGAGACCCCAGACTACAAGAGGTCACAGGGTATGATATTTCATTGATATAAAATGTCCAGAACAGGCAAATCCACAGACAGGAAGCAGATTAGTGGTTGCCAGGGGCTTGGGGAGGGAGGAGGAATGAGGAGAGACTGCTGATGGGGATGAATCTCCTTTTGGGAAAATGAAAATATTCTGGAACCAGATAGAGATGATGATTGTGCAACACCGTGAATGTACTGAATACTACTGAGCAGTCCACTTTACATACAGTAATATTATATATATATAAAATAGAGGAAGACTCTGTCTCTACTATATCCTCCCGGGTTCAAGCAATCCTCCCGTCTCAGCCTCCTGAACAGCTGGGACAACAGGAACACACTACCATGCCTGGCTAATTTTTTTTTTTTTTGGGGGGGGATAAAGAGTCTCACTCTTGTCACCCAGGCTGGAGTACAGTGGTGTGATCTTGGTTCATTGTTAACTTCTGCCTCCAGGTTTAAGCAATTCTCTTGCTTCAGCCTCCCGAGTAGCTGGGATTATAGATGTACTCCACCACACTGGCTGATTTTTATCTTTTGTATTTTTGTTTATTTATTGTTTGAGAGGGAGTCTCACTCTGTCACCCAGGCTGGAGTGCAGTATTGGGATCTTGGGTTACTGAAACCTCCACCCCCTGGTGCAAGCGATTCTCCTGCCTCAGCCTCCCAAGTAGCCGGGACTGCAAGTGCACACCACCATACCCAGCTGGCGTTTGTACTTTTTAGTAGACAGGGTTTCACTATGTTGGCCAGGCTGGTCTCAACTCTTGGCCTTAAGTGATCCGCCCACCTCAGCCTCCCAAAATGCTTGGATTACTGGCTTGAGCCACTGCACCTGGTTGCCTGGCTAATTTTAATGTTTTTTTTTGTAGAGACTGGGTCTCACTATATAGCCCAGGCTGTTCTTGAACTCCTGGGCTCAAGGCATTCTCCTGCCTTGTGCCGTAAGCCAGCACAACCTGCAAAAACAGTTAAATGTTAAGTTAATGTCACCTCAAAACAAAAAAATCTGGGCAAATAACTCCCCTACTCCCAGGAGCACGGAGGCTGCTCCCCTCTAAGAACGCAGGGACCAGCCGGGCGCGGTGGCTCAGGCCTGGAATCCCAGCACTTTGGGAGGCTGAGATGGGTGGATCACAAGGTCAAGAGTTCGAGACCAGCCTGGCTCACACAGTGAAACCCTGTCTCTACTAAAAATACAAAAAATTAGCTGGGCTTGGTGGCGGGCGCCTGTAATCCCAGTTACTTGGGAGGCTGAGGCAGGAGAATCGCTTGAACCTGGGAGGTGGAGGTTGCAGTGAGCAGAGATCCGGCCACTGCACTCCAGCCTGGGCGAAAGTGCAAGACTCCATCTCAAAAATAAAATAAAATAAAAATAAAAATAAAAATAAAAAAACACAGGGACCAGGACACCTGGGTGCGTGGGGAAGTCTGCCCCTGGGAGGGCTGGGAGGATTCAAGGAGCAGGCTGCTGAAGGCCTCATATGCTGATGGAGCATGTGGTTCCTTCCTTTCTAGGAAAGGCCAGGCTGGAGGAAAATGATCAGTGGAGGGGATGGGGACTCAGGCTTCCATCACGTCATCTGGCTCAGGATTTGGGGACTGCATCCTCATGCTGAAGACCCTGCCACAGAGGGGGCCCCTGTGGGCATGGCAGGGAGGGTGGCAGCCATCTTTGGGATGGCTCACAAAGGGGACAGAGGAAACAACAAAGACACAGCACATGGCTCCTGTAAGTCATTTTACTTTGAATATATAGGAAACGAAATCCACAAACAGGAAGCTATGTTCTATGGTTACGTCTTTTAAACAATGTTCTGTATTTACAAATTGTCTTTTTTTCCCTAAGTAAAAGCACCAGCTGAAAAGTTATAGGCTGCTAAAACCATTACGATATTACAAACCCATTAAAAGACATTATGCCAAACGTACTTATTAAAAACCTTAACAGAATAGACAACTGACAACGCAACCAACAAATTGAGCCACCATGCTGGTTGGGTGGCAGTTCCAATTTCCCTGCCTGCTTCTGATAAACGGGGCTGGGAGTGCTTCTCCTGGGGAGAGGACCCTCGCCCACCGGCAGGCAACTACAGGGACAGAGCTGGGGAAAGACAGCTGTCTGAAGGAAACACGGCAGCCTCGCTTCCTGCTGTAGGTGGCTTCCTCGTCAGACCTCACAACCCACAGGCCACAGGACAAGGGCAGAGGCATACAGGAGGGTCTGGCCAGCTTTCAGCTGTTCATCTGTCAACAGAATGCCTTTCGGCGACCTCCTTGTCCTCATCCACTGAAGGGTCTGGAGTTTTTATTTCTTCCTAGACACTTAGCTATAGGAGACTGTGTGATTTGTCCTTAGGGACTCGTTTTATTTATTTATTTATTTTGACACAAAGTCTCACCATCACCCAGGCGGGAGTGCAGTGGCACGAACATGCTCACTGCAGCCTCAATCTCCTGGGCTCAAGTGATCCTCCTGCCTCAGCCTCCCAGTTAGCTGGGACTGCAGGCATGCGCCCCCGTGTCTGGCCTCTATTCTTGCAATTGAATGAGACACTATGAGGTGCTGAGTGACTCACAAGAAGGTACTTGTCAAAAGCTTTGTGTCGTCAGAAGATGTGGCCGTGGAAGGAGGTTCAAAGCTTGCACACACGCACACACACGCACACGCACATGATTTGGCTTCCATAAAGCTCGAGTAGAATATTAAATATCGAGTACTGAGTTTTTAATTGTAAACTTAAGATCTCATCCTTAACTTTACATATACATAGATAACGGGGTGGTCATGAAAAGCACTTTAACATCAGGACAGATGTTAAGTTCTGAGGTTCTGTTTTCAACTGCTCTACATACAAAATGCCCTACAAGCAAAGAAAGGCTTAAATAAATAGATGGGGATGAACATGATGCACGCCGTGGTGACATGAGTGTGGTGTGCAGGGGTCAGACAGTGCGGGACCCAGGTGGGCAGGAGCACATTGTGGAGACACAAGTGGTGGCATCTCAGTGATGTAGGGGAGGATCTGAGGGGCTCCTTCAAGGTGGAGCTAGCAGAGGCCATGGCTCAGGAGGAAGACGGGACAGCGACAGCTTGTGGGTCAGTGCCACACGCTCTCCTATTGGCCTCACGGGTCTGGGGGCAGCCCCGGGTAGCACAGGACAGGGCCAGGCTCTCCCCCTGGAGACCCAGAGATGGTGGTGGTCCTCTTAGGACAAACCCTCACCAGCCCTGCCCTCTGACCAGCCTGTCACTGGTGCTGATGTCAGGTAGTAGCCAGTGAGGAAGGGGGTTATTGACAGCCCTGCCTGTGGCTAAGGCACACCTAGCCTGGGAGCCCTGAGCAGCTGACCTGAGCAATCCAGCATCCCTTCAGTCACAGACGCCGAAGCTCCCAGAGGCAGCTCCACCAAGCAAGGGTGACAAGACCTGAAACCATCACCTACCCTGCCGAGCAGGACCCCCACCCCCTGCAGCAGGGAGAGGCTCCTGGGCCCCAGAAGCTGGAGGGGATGGTGTCCTGAGTCCTGACACCTGCTGCTGCTATCTTGACCCCTGACCCCCCAACTCACAATGCCACACTGTGACCACTGGGGCACCTCCTGATTATCAAGAAAAGTGGATACAACCAAATGCTGCTGTCTGGGCCCAGCGGAGACTCCCTGGGGCCTCGCTAGGGTGGGGGTTTCACACTATGCCCCAGAGACCCAGCAGGGAAAGCAAGGCGGCAGGGTGGGGGACCAAGAGGCTGAGCCTACAGACGTCCTTTGCAGGGAAGGCCACAGATCTGCCAGGAAGAAAGTCCCTGGGCTCCAGATGTGGGGGGCGGGGGGCCCGTGCCATGCACTCTAAGCTAGCTGAGGAGGTGATCTTAAATTTGGGAGAGAAGCCCACTCCCCCACTTCCTGCCCCTCAGTAGCCACAAGATGGGGGAAGGTGGCTGGTGCAACAGGAGCCTCAGCTCCCAGCTCCAGCTCCACAGATCTCCACCGCACACCCGTGTGCACGCACATGCACACCCATGTTTACAATCACCTGCACCCCTACAGCGGGATGGCGAGTCCGGTCAAGGTGCAGATGTTTGGAAGCTGAGTTCCTGGGTCCCTGAGGGTTCCTGACCAGAGGCCCCGGCTGCTGCAGGGACCGACGCTGGAGAGAAAGCTGGGAAAAGTGCTGGGATCTGTGCTTCGTCCCACACGTGGGCCATTACTTCTTTCCTCCAAATTCAGGCCAGAAACGGGTGTCTGGGCTCTGGAAATTGCCTTGAGCAGAGGAAACTCTACTCCTGCTCGGCATCAAGGCCTGGGCGATGGAGAGTCAGGCATGGTGCCCCTGGGGCACCGCCTGCCCTGGCACACAGGATTAGGACCTGCTGGAGGCCTGTACCCTACTCTGGGCCGACGTGACCCAGTTGCAGAGGCACGACTGGCACTGAGGTCCACTCTGAAGGATGGCTCTGGAGAGACAGCGCCTGTGTGCCACCTGTGAGCCTCTGCAGTGGGGGTCCTGGTGCGAGGTGGGAACGGCTGCCACCCCTCCTGGGAGGGCAGGGACTGGCCCCGCACATTCCCAGAACTTGGAAGCTCTAGAGACAGTCAGGAAGGAAGCACGCCTCAGGGGCAGGCTTGAGTGCCGTCTGGGTGGAAGCCGGAGACGCGCAGGCCCTGTGGAGCTGGATGGCCCCATCAAGGCCTCACAGGAGGCTGGCCAGGCTGGTGTTGGGTCCATTCTGAGCTTGGAACTGCACAGGGGGTGGACCGTCTGTCCACTGTGGGAAAGAGAGGACATGAGAGTCAGGCACCGTGGGCTGTTCCCAGGGAAGAGGAGGTGGGAATGTTGCCCTCCTTGGGCTGCTCACCCAACCAGGACTCTGTTCTCCACACCCCAGTCCAATGGGCCCCGAGGAGGCACCTGTGTCCCTTGCTAGGGTGGGGGTGCCCGTGGCCATCTCCCCCATCAGAGGGCACTTCCGAGGCTGAGTTAGGGTTTGTTGGACAAAGAGAAATACAGCCAAGGTGCCCCCTTCCTCTTGCAGGTGGGGAGCCTGCTGGTCCCCGATCCCATCCTCTCACACCCACACCCGTACCGTGATGAGGTTGTGTTCGGGGAGGCTGCAGGCCTCAATGTGGTCCTGGAGCAGCTGCTGCGAGAAGTTCTGGTGCATCTGGGCGGCTTCATGGGCATCCATGGCGTTCCCACAGGCTTTATTCAGGTCTGAGAGTGGGACATGAACATGGGGACCCACCTTGCCCTGTCGCTGCCCAGGCCCTCCCACTTGGTGCAGATGGAGCCCCAAGGTCAAGTCCCAGCTGAACCG
Organism: Theropithecus gelada; assembly: GCF_003255815.1. Taxonomy (NCBI): domain Eukaryota; kingdom Metazoa; phylum Chordata; class Mammalia; order Primates; family Cercopithecidae; genus Theropithecus; species Theropithecus gelada. The sequence continues at coordinate 18,981,737 of NC_037687.1, read as the reverse complement.
GTGGATCTCTGGGAGCCTGGCACGTCACTGGCCCTGAGCCCTGTCTTGGGATCACAAAGCCCATGCGCCAGCTGCTCTCACAGGGCAGAACAGGGCTGGTTGGGCAGTGAAAGCCCAATGCCAGGCTTCTCGCCAGCACTTCAGGGAGCCTATGGCTAGCCCTCAGGCAAACAGACGTCTGATGCCCATCCTGAGGCAGCAGCCCCAGGCAGCCCACTGCACATGGAGCACCCCGTCTCCTGTCACCTCCCCAGGGCCCTGGGGGAGTCTCTGGACCTCAGTTTCGTAATCTGGAAATGGGGGAGCTGCAGTAACAGCACTGATACTCGCTGAGTGCCCGCACTGCTCCCAGAGCAAGCTGACCAGCCCTGTCCAATAGGCATGGCTGCTGTCTGCCTTTCTGGGAAGAAGCGAGGCTCACAGCCCAAGTCTACCAGATACCAAGTCTCACCCTCTGGGTCCTGTAGAGACTAAACCAGACCCCGAGTCAAGTGGATGCCACAAATGCACCCACTGCCCTCAACCAGGGTCTCCTGAGGAGCACCCCCTACCCATGCTAGAACTGGGGCTGTGGCCCACGGAGGCCTAGTCCGAGCTAAGGCTGAGCAGGACGTGCCCAGCAGCCTTAGATCTCTTGGGAGGGCCAGGCTGGGGCCGGGGAAGAGGGGTGGCCATTGCACTCACCTCGCAGCAGTGCTGACGACCACAGCTGTACCGACATGTCCGGGATCTTGCTGGCGAGCTGCATGGCAGGTACCACCATGTTGTTACTCTCCTGTCAACCAAGAGCAGCAAGAGGGAGTGAGGAGCCTGGACCCCACTTGCCAAACCCAGCCCAGGTTGGGGTGGGGATAACCTACTGAACCCAGCCCAGGCTGTGACCTCCTTCTGCATCTGGTGAACTCCTATGCTTACCTCAGAGCCCATCTCAAATGGCCCTCTCTGAAGTATCACTGAAAAACAAACTGCCCTCACTTCTGGCTCTGCAGGTACCTACTCACAGGGGCATGGCCAATGGACAACTCTGGGGGCTTCTACCTTTTCAAGCGGAGAAAAAGCACTGATGGCAGTTAGCCCTGGACCCACAATGGGGGCTGATCAGAAATGAAGATTCGTTTAGGGTTCCGGGTTCCAGGTTCTGAGAGGGGCAGCAGCCCCTCCGGTTTGTCTTCCACAATTGAGTTGCCTCTCGTGGGAGGCCCCGGCAGACACGTAGGGGCTTTGGGGGCACCAGCATGCAGGAATCCTCCAATCCTGAATCCCCGCTTGGTTGACTGCACAGGGCCACCCCAGTTGCAGCCCTAGCATCCTCAGGATGTGGCAGGAAGAGCTCAATAAGAGCCATCAGGGCCCATAAACGCCCATCCCTGTCACTATGGCAAGGGCCTGGAGCCAGTGGACAGGAGCCTGTGCTACACAGGCTACATGGCGACCAGCAGTGCTGGGCTGACCCTGTCTGGGCCGAGGACTCAAAGCCCTGTCAGCCTGGATGTGGGGTTCAGGTAAGGCCTGGAGAATTCCCTAGATGATAGCTCCTGGCAGCCCAGGGAGCCCTTGGGAAGTCAAGATGGACACATCCCCAAAACCGACTCCTGAGAACTGGCTTTGATGCCACCAAATACTTCTCCAGAGTGCAGAGATGCTCCTCCTGAGACACAAAGCCCAACAACTCTATGCTGCCCTGTAGCCGCACCTTGAAAGTGGGCTCCAGGTGGGTCTTGGAGCTTTTTAAAATTCACCAAGCCCTTCTGACACCTCACAGCAAGAAAAACTGCTCTCTTCCGCTAGGCCTGGCTTATTGTGAGCCGGGCTGGCCTCTGTGCAGAAAGCCAAGGGCCTCTGTCTGAAAGCAGCCTGGGGAAGCAGACTCCTCCTTCAGCGCTCCTGGGTAGGTTCTCCCAATGCCAGCTTAGGGTACCCCACAGAATCTGGTTTTGAAGACTTGAGTGATCCTGGGGGGTGTCCCACTTGTGTGGACACTCTAGCCTCATCCTAAGCTCTTCTGGGCCCCTGGGCCCTCACCTGAGCCCATCTGACATACCCCAAGGCCACCTGCACTGTCCAATGGGGACATACAGCCCTCACTGTGCTCAGAGGCTGAGGGCAGGGTGGCAGCACATTCTAGAAGGAGCCAGCTACAGGTTTTGACGGGGTGGTGGCATCCCCAGTACTGAGGCCAAGGCCCACCAGGGCCTGAGCTGCAGGGCCCATTTGTTGGCCTCTGCAAAGGCCTACCACACAGTTGTGTGTGTGTGTTGCGGTGGGCAGGGGCAGGCACCAGGTTTGTTAACAGCATCCACGCTGAGGGAGCCCTTCGACCCCGTGAAACTTTACAAGCCAAGACACACATCCTGCATTATCTATCCTGTGGAAATGGCTACAGTGAGAATGGTTAAACTACAGAGTAGATGGTGCTTCAAAACACTCACTGCCATTAAGGGAAAAAAAAAAAAGCTTCCAATACAGTGGTGTGGAGAAAGGCAAATATATAATTACCTAGTGGCTCACGTCTGTAATCCCAGCACTTTGGAAGGCCGAGGTGGGCAGATCACCTGAGGTCAGGAGTTTGAGACAAGCCTGGCCAACGTGGTGAAACCCCATCTCTACTAAAAATACAAAAATTAGCCAGGTGTGGTGGCGTGTGACTATAATCCCAGCTACTTGGGAGGCTGAGGCAGGAGAATCCATGGAACCTGGGAGGTAGAGGTTGCAGTGAGCCAAGATTATACCACTACACTCTAGCCTGGGCAACACAGCAAGACTCCATCTCAAAAAAAAAAAAAAAAAAATTACCAAACAGGCTGACAAGCAAAACCTCCAGGTGGGAGGGGTGGGCAGCGGGAAGGGATGGATGACAGAGACATGCTATTTTTTTGTTTTACTTCTCAACCTTTTAATTATGAACATGTCATATTTTATAATCTAGAAAAATAACAAGTTTTTTTTTTTTTTTGAGACAGGATCCCACTGTGTTGTCCAGGCTGGAGTACAGTAACATGATCACAGCTCACTGCAGCCTCAACCTCCTGGACTCAAGTGATCCTCCCACCTCAGCCTCCCAATTAGCTGGGACCACAGGCATGAGTTCCCACACTGGCTAATTTTTTTTTTTTTTTGATACGGAGTCTCGCTCTGTCGCCCAGGCTGGAGTGCAGTGGCCAGATCTCCGCTCACTGCAAGCTCCGCCTCCTGGGTTCGCGCAATTCTCCTGCCTCAGCCTCCCGAGCAGCTGGGACTACAGGCGCCCGCCACCTCGCCGGGCTAGTTTTTTTGTATTTTTAGTAGAGACGGGGTTTCACCGTGTTAGCCAGGATGGTCTCGATCTCCTGACCTCGTGATCTGCCCGTCTTGGCCTCCCAAAGTGCTGGGATTACAGGCTTGAGCCACCGCGCCCGGCCACTGGCTAATTTTTTTGTATGGTTTTTGTAGAGATGGGATCTCACTATGTTGGTCAGGCTGATATTGAATTCCTGAGTTCAAATGATCCTTCCACTTCTGCCTCCCAAAGTGTTGGGATTACAGGCTGCTTGAGTCACTGTGCCTGGCTGGAAAATATCTTATTATTATTTTTTTAAGAGATACCATCTCTAGGGCCAGGCACAGTGGGTCATGCTGTAATCTAGCATTTTGGGAGGCTTAAGTGGGTGGATCACTTGAGCTCAGGAGTTCAAGACCAGTCTGGGTAACATGGAGACCTGGTCTCTACCAAAATGGCTGAGTGTGGTGGCACACACCTGTGGCCCCAGCTACTTGGGAGGCTGAGGTGGGAGGATCATTTGACCCTGCAAGGGGCGAAGGTTGCCATAAGCTGAGCTGAGACCGTGCCACTGCACTCCAACTTGGGTGACAGAGTGAGACCTGGCCTCAAAAAAAAAGAGGGTCTAGCTAGGTTACCCAGGCTGGTGGTCTTGAACTCCTGGGATCAAGGGATTCTCCCCCATCCGCCTCCCAAAGTGATCCAGGCAATGAGCCACTGTGCCTGGCCAAAATTTTTTTTTTTTGAGATGGAGTCTTGCTCTCACCTAGGCTGGATGGAGTACAATGACATGACCTCAGCTCACTGCAACCTCTCTACCTCCTGAGTTCAAGCAATTCTCCTGTCTCAGCCTCTGGAATAGCTGAGAGTACAGATGTGCACCACCAGGCCTGGCTAATCTTTGTATTTTTAGTAGAAATGGGGTTTCACCATGTTGGCCAAGCTGGTGTTGAATTCTTGACCTCGGGTGATCTACCTGTCCCGGTCTCCCAAAGTGCTGGGATTACAGGCATGAGCCACCATGCCTGGCACAAAAATACCTTTCTTTTTTTTTTTCCTGAGACAGAGTCTCACTCTGCTGCCCAGGCTGGAGTGCAGTGGCATGATCTTGGTTCAATGCAACCTCTCTCTCCTGGGTTCAAGTGATTCTCATGCCTCAGCCTCCCGAGTAGCTTGGATTACAGGCTCCCACCACCACGCCCCACTAATTTTTGTATTTTTAGTAAGAGACAGGGTTTCACTACATTGGCTAGGCTGGTCTTGAAACTCCTGACCTCAGATGATCTGCCCGCCTTGGCCTCCCAAAATGCTGGAATTACAGGCGTGAGCCACTGTGCCTGCCCAAAATATCTTCTTAAAAAAAAAAAAAAACTTGCCGGGCGCGGTGGCTCAAGCCTGTAATCCCAGCACTTTGGGAGGCCGAGGCGGGTGGATCACGAGGTCAGGAGATCGAGACCATCCTGGCTAACACGGTGAAACCCCGTCTCTACTAAAAATACAAAAAAAAACTAGCCGGGCGCGGTGGCGGGCGCCTGTAGTCCCAGCTACTCGGAGGCTGAGGCAGGAGAATGGCGTAAACCCGGGAGGCGGAGCTTGCAGTGAGCCGAGATCGCACCACTGCACTCCAGCCTGGGTGACACAGCGAGACTCTGTCTCAAAAAAAAAAAAAAAAAAAAAACCAAAACAAACAGGCTGGGCGCGGTGGCTAACGCCTGTAATCCCAGCACTTTGGGAGGCCGAGGCAGGTGGATCACAAGGTCAGGAGTTCGAGACCATCCTGGCTAACACAGTGAAATCCCGTCTCTCTACTAAAAATATAAAAACATTAGCCAGGTGTGGTGGCAGGTGCCTGTAGTCCCAGCTACTCGGGAGGCTGAGGCAGGAGAATGGCGTGAACCCGGGAGGTGGGGCTTGCCATTAGCCAGGATTGCACCACTGCACTCCAGCCTGGGCAACAGAGAGAGACTCCGTCTGAGAAAAAAAAAACTTCAAGACCTCGTGAGATCAGGAGGGTGAGAGCAGGCAAGGAATTGACAAGAAGGACTGAGGTGGCCAGTCCCACCAGAGACCAGCTGACCTTGGGTGGGGACCAACTCCAAGGGCCACTTGTACCCTGAGAGGACAGTGTGCATGCTGGGCAAGAATGAAATGTTTGGGAGTCTGACTGAGAGGAGGCACCTCTCTGCCCCTCGGGTGTCAACACATAGGATGGGGTGCCTGCGTCATCCCCACTAGCTCAGGGCAGCTCCTTTGGTTCTGGCTTCAGCTCCCCGAGCCCAGGGGCTCTGCCTACCTGATGTCTGAGGCCACACCCATCAGGCCTCCTGCCTGCCCCCACACCCTCTGTGGGTGCCCAGCTCCCCTGGCCCTGCCTGCCCAGGCTGTGGGAGTCAGGGTGTCCACCTAGACGTACTCTTCGAGGGGCATAGGATGAACAGTGCCATGCCACCCCTAGGCTGCTGGCCAGCTCCTGTCCCTCAGCCAAGCCCCACAGGCACCCAAGCGAGTGGCCCAGGCCAGGGCACTCACCCTGTGGTTTCCCAGCACATAGAAGATGTGGCCCAGGAGCACAAGGGAGCAGGCTGTGAGCCGGTTCAGGTCCTCGGCATTGGACATCTTCAGAGTTTCCCGCAGAAATCGCCTGACAAGGAGAATGAGGACGCTGACGCCTGCAGGACGGGGCCTGGGCTACCCTGAGCACGGCCCACATGCTGCCCCCTGCCCCACACTCACTTGGCCTCGTTGTAGCGTCCCTGGAAGAAGGAGAAGAGTCCACGCACGTAGAAGGCAGCCGCTCGGAGGCAGTGTGAGCTGCAGGGAGAGTGCAGGGTCACGTGGGGTGGGGATTTTGAGAAAAGTGGTTTACAAAACAGCAGTGGGCAGCTGGAGGGGATTTCTGAGAGACCCCTGCTGCAGACTATCTGCGAGGAGGGGTGTGGGGTGTCAGGGTGCAAGGGGCAGTTGGGGGCCCCATCCCAAGAGCATGGGGAGCCTAGGCCATGCGTGGAGTGGTGCCCGGAGTGGCTCACCTGACAGGGAAGCTGTGGTCTGGGTTGATCCTCTCCAGTAGACTGTAGAGCTGAGGAGGGGAGGAGGCGGAGAAAAGCCAGTCAGCATCATTCTGCATCTTCACAGGAGAAAGGTCCCCAAGACACACTGCAGTGCATGGGGATTTCTCTACACCCCCATAGGGACTATGGCCCCCAGGTTGAGCCTGGTGACTGACCAGCAAGAGTGGCCTCTGGTGAGAAGGGCCAGGGGCAAGACTCTCATGCCCTCAGCCAGCCCTGCCTGTGCCACCCTGTCCTGTGGTAGATGACAGGGGCCTGGGCGTCCAGAAGGCCTTTGTATGGTCAGAGTGGCGCTGAGGGGCTGGCCTGGCAGTGCGTAGATTGGCAGGCTGGGGCCCGTGAGCCCTGTGGGCTGCTGGGGGTGAGTGGGTGGGATTTCTCTGGAGGTGCAGGGACCCCAGGAGGCTTGGATGGGGGCGTGACCTGATAATTTAGATGCCCTCTGGCTGCAGAGGCACAGGGGAGCCAAACTCCTCCTCAACAATGCGAGCCCACATCTGGCATCAGACGACCCAGCCAGGGCTGGGCTTTTTCTTTTGAGACAGGTTCTTGCCCAGGCTGGAGTGCAGTGGCCCGATCATAGCTCACTGCAGCCTCAATCTCCCTAGCTCAAGCAATCCTCCTGCCTCAGCCTCCCGAGTAGTTGGGACCACAGGCCAGCAACCCCACACCAGGTTTTTAAAAAACTTTTTGTAGAAATGGGAGTCTCCCTATGTTGCCCAAGATGGTCTTGAACTCCTGACCTCAAGTGATCCTCCTGCCTTGGCTTCCCAAAGTGTTGGGATTACAGGCGTGAGCCACAGCACCTGGCCTGAGACACTTTGGAGCTAGACCCCCAGGGATGAAAGAGATACTAGAACTGAGGGATATCCTAGGGCTGAGGGGGATCCCAGGGCTGAGTGGGATCCTGGGGCTGAGTGGGAATCCCAGGGCTGAGAAGGGAATCCCGGGGCTGACAGAGGATCCCAGGGCTGACAGAGGATCCCAGGGCTGAAGAGGGAATCCCAGGGCTGGTAGAGGATCCCAGGGCTGAGGAGGGAATCCTGGGGCTGATAGAGGATCCCAGGACTGATGGAAGATCTTAGGGCTGAGGAGGGGATCCCGGGACTGAGGAGGGGATCCCAGGGCTGAGGAGGGAATCCCGGGGCTGACAGAGGATCCCAGGGCTGAGGAGGGAATCCTGGGGCTGATAGAGGATCCCAGGACTGATGGAAGATCTTAGGGCTGAAGAGGGGATCCCGGGGCTGAGGAGGGGATCCCAGGGCTGAGGAGGGAATCCCGGGGCTGAGGGGATCCTGGGGTTGAGGAGGGGATCCCGGGGCTGAGGAGGGAATCCTGGGGCTGACGGAAGATCCTAGGGCTCAGGGGGATCCCAGGGCTGAGTGGGATCCCGGGGTTACAGGTGCCTGCCACCATGCCCAGCTACTTTTTTTGTATTTTTAGTAGAGACAGGGTTTCACCGTGTTAGCCAGGATGGTCTCGATCTCCTGACCTTGTGATCCGCCCGCCTCAGCCTCCCAAAGTGCTGGGATTACAGGCGTGAGCCACTGCGCCTGGCCTAGCTATGGGAATGTTTTTGTCTCAGACCTGGCCTCTCCCGGCCATAGCCCCTGATTCACCTCTGGGATGCCCTGTGTGCCTCTGTGTCGGGTGCTGCCCATCCCTCAAAAGGTGAACACCCTGGGGTCTGCTGAGATGTGCTGGTGCCCAGGACAACCCCCTGGTTCCCCAAAAAGAAGAGAACAGAGAGAAAGGATACCGAACATGAAGCATGTCACCTACTACCTCTTGGTGTCTATTTCCTTCCCGTATATATACACTCGCCAGGTTGGTGACAATGAAGGCCCACAGCTCCTGGTGGTTGGTGAGCTGGAATGGGAAGTGGGGACATTAGGGAGCTGGGTCGGGCGCTGTGACCCATGTGGCAGTGTGAGAGCCACCCACAATCTCCACAGAGACTACTTTGGAAAAGACTTGTTTTTTTCATTTCAAACACACTTCCCTTGCCTCCTAAACTCAAGGGTAACACAGCTATTAATTCTTCTCATTATAAAATCATCGTCTGTGTCACGGGGCAGTTAGAGAACAGAGAAGAGGAAAACCAGCCACCCCGATCCCACCCTCAGAACATGTTGGGTTTTGGCCCATTTTCCGCTGTCTGTCAGGACTGAGACCTGGTGGACCCTTCCTCCAGGCCACAGCCAGCAACCTGGGGAACCCAGGTGTCCACTGCTGTCAAGGCACATGCTGGTCCTGGGCAGGGGTCACTCTTCATGGGGGGAAGTGGGGAGGAGGGGAGCTGTTGTCCCAGAGGGGGCCAGCACAGGCCCCGCTCCAGAGGTACGTGACGCTATCAGAGGCCAGAAATGCTGCTGATGACAGGTGGTAGATGGGTCACGGTCCCTGGCTCTTCTTGGGAAAGGAGATCGTCAAGAGAGGGACCAATCTATGTGGCTCAAGCCCTGCCTAGACCCTGGTTCCTAGTGGGGCTGGGCAAGAGGTGGAGTGAGCCAGGGAAGCACAGACCCCACCTGCACAGATGCCCTCCTGGCACACACCCAGGAGGCCCAGAGGATCTTCTGAATCAAGCACAGATGCTCTGAGACTCAGCAAGGTGGGGGATGTTTGTTGAGGGCCCACAGGAGGCATGTGTGTTTGGGGTTAGTGGGGCTGGGGTTGCATCCTGGCTCCATCACTCCTGGGTGGGCCATGAAAAAGAGGCTCTCTTTTGGCCCCGGGGTGAGGACTCCTTAGGGTATGTGGCCTTGGGAACTCTGACGTGGAACCAAACCAGCAACAGCAACCACTTGTGGGGAATGAGACAGAGACGGAGACAGAGATGGCAGGATGGCAGGGCCACAAGGAGGGTCCTGGCCCTGCTGTAGTCAGAGTGAGCCAGAGTCCGGAGAGTGAGGCAAGGAGGCGGAGGAGTGGGTGCCAAGTTGGCCCTTCCCTCTCAAGCATGCTGTCTGCACGTCAGGGCTCCTGTGCACCTCTGAGGCCAGTGGCGGGGGTGGCAGCACCCACAGGCTTGTGGGGTGCCGAGGAGGGGAACTCTGTCCAACAGTCAGGGTGCACGCAGGACTCCCTGGTGACCTTGCCCGAGTGGCAGACAGAGCAGCCCCTGCTCCCTGACACCTCTCCTCAGGGCCCTTCCTAGAACCATCAGGAAAAAAGCGTCCACAGCCTCCATTTCTTGTGAGGAGATTGAGGCTGAGGTGGGGACATGATGGTCCAGTCCTGGGCTGGGGCGCTCCGTGAGGATGTGGCACTAGCCTTCTTCCCCATCTGTGGCCAGAAGCCTGGGGAGCTGCTTCACCCTCCCCAGCCCAGCAGGACCAGGAGTCCTCCTCTGCCCAAAAAGCACCTGTGAGATGGCCCAGCTCCACCACTCCCCATGGGAGCCCTGAACCCAGGGTGGCTCTAAGTCGTCAGCTGACACTTGAGCCAATCCAGCCTTAGGGGTGGCTGCCACAAAAGCTCCCACTCAGGCCTGGAAGTGGTGTCCACGGACACGTCGCACCTCTCCCTCACGTCTGCCCTGGGGTCAGCTCAGGAAGACCCTGGCCCCATAGTTGTCCCTTATCCAGATAAACAGTGCGTCACTGCCAAGGCTGGCATGGGCTGACTACTGTGCATCGCCTCTGGGGCTGCGGCTTTGCATAGCTGACCTAGTGCGACTGCTGTCCTCATCACAGACCACGCCCGACTCCTTACTCAGAAGTGTGGCCCGCCCCGAGCAGCAAGGAGGGCCGGCACCTTACCCGCAGGGCTGTGGTGAACTGGGCTTCCGCGTTGTCCATGCAGTTGACGGAGACACAGTACAGGCCCTGGAAGAAGACGTGTTGTCATCAGGGCCGGCCCCTGGGGAGGGGGCTCAGATCAGAGACACACGCAGTGCAAACGGGGCCTACACGGCTGCCCTGGAGGAGTATGATAATGGCTCACTGCCAAGCCAGCTGCGATGCAGGTAATATGCTCACTGTCCCCACCTTTCAGACCCAAGCCAGTGTGGGGTGGGACAAGATGCTCACTGGAAACATTCCGGATCCTGCCTGGGGAGGTTATATGATTACCTATGGCAACATTCTGGATTCTGATTAGGGTGCTGTCAGGGAGTTCTTCACTGGGAATGTTCTGGATCCGGTTAGGTACTTACTTACTGGGAACATTCTGGATTCTCCTGGGGTGCTGTCAAGGAGTTACTCACCAGCAGTGTGTGCAGCTGTGCTGCGTGGTTGGAGAAGAGCCGGGGGGACTGCTGGCACAGCTGACAGACCTGGGAGATCTGCCGGGAGAGAGTGTACCGCCATCACAGGACTGCAACCTGGGACCTGGCGTCTGAGCAGCAATGGAGAGACCCCATAGCTGGTGGGTGAGCCCATGTCCCATCTGCCCAAACTGGGGTACAAAGCCCCAGCAGACATGTCCACCATGAGGGTAAAGGGCAGCCCGGATCCCACTGTGGACAGGGACCCTTGTCTGTTACTCGCCTCTTCCACCCTGTCCAACAGGTGTCTGGGCCGTAAAGGACCTCCAGCCTACTGAAGGCCCTCATGCCCTCTCAGGAGGGTGGGCACTGGGGGTAGAGAGTGTTCCTAATGGCAGGGTTGGGTATAAGAATCACTGTCAAGGGACTCCCAAATCCTCAGAGACCATGTGTGTGATCCCCTCAGTGTGCAAGCTTTTGGGCCATGGTCTGTTGTTTTTTTGTTTTTGTTTTTGTTTTTTTTTTGAGATGGAGTCTCGCTCTGTTGCCCAGGTTGGAGTGCAGTGGTGCGATCTTGGCTCACTGCAAACTCCGCCTGCCGGGTTCAAGCGATTTTCCTGCCTCAGCCTCTCAAGTAACTGGGATTACAGGTGCCTGCCACCACAACTGGCTAAGTTTTGTATTTTCTTTTTTTTTTTTTCTTTTTTTTTTTGAGACTGAGTCTGGCTCTGTCGCCCAGGCTGGAGTGCAGTGGCCAGATCTCAGCTCACTGCAAGCTCCGCCTCCCGGGTTTACGCCATTCTCCTGCCTCAGCCTCCGGAGTAGCTGGGACCACAGGCGCCCGCCACCTCGCCCGGCTAGTTTTTTTTTTTGTATTTTTTAGTAGAGACGGGGTTTCACCGTGTTAGCCAGGATGGTCTCGATCTCCTGACCTTGTGATCCGCCCGTCTCAGCCTCCCAAAGTGCTGGGATTACAGGCTTGAGCCACCGCGCCCGGCTTTAAGTTTTGTATTTTCAGTAGAGACGGGGTTTCGCCATGTTGGCCAGGCTGGACTCAAACTCCTGGCCTCAAGTGATCCACCCGCCTCAGCCTCCCAAAGTGCTGGGATGACAGGCGTGAGCCACTGTGCCCAGCCTCCACTGGTTTTTGTATGAGATTCTCTTATCAGTGGTGCCCACGCGGGGCTGTAAAACGCTGACTGACAGCAAGACAGCAGGATGGGCTGGCCTGCCAGTACCGCACTTGGCGAATTCAGTCTCTTGTCTGACACTGCTGAGACCCAACAAACTCCTGGGCCTTCCCACCCCTCCTGCGTCCAGCCTTACCTCCTGCAGCGCCGTGGCCTTGTGACCCGTGACGAGGCGGCACATGATGATGTGCTCCAGCAGGATCACTTGGAAGGATGACAGGATGGGGCTGCAGTCCAGCACTATGGGCGAGAGTCAGGGGTGAGCATGCAGGGGAGGCCAGAGGAGGCGCCACCCCTACCTCATTCCTGTCTCCAGTCACACTGGCCAGGCACCCACCCCGTCATCTCCCCTAGTCCCCACTGCGCCCTCCGAGTGAGGGAGTGTGTCTTGCTGTCCAGGTGGAGAGACGGAGCTGGAGCCAGAGGTTGGTTCCCACAGTGCTCCAAGAGGGGTCGGCTCTGACCCTCACCCTCACCCTACGTGCTCAAGAGCTTGTGGACATGGCAGGTTCTAGAAATGTGGAAATGTGGAAACTACCCTGGATCATGAGACCATGCAGCAGAGCCTCAGGCAGTGGGGTAGGGGGACCTGGGCCAGGCCCCACCTCCTGACAGCCCCAAGCAGCCATCCTCACATGGGAAAAAGAGAAGCACAGGCCTCTCAGGCTTTGGGCTGCCTTGGCTCTGATGCCTTCTCCCCCAGCAGCACTCACGAGGGAGCAAACAGACAGACTAATGGGCACACTGCACCAGCCAGGGACATCTGCTCTGGGTTTGTGCTAGTCAAAGGTCCCTAGATAGATTAGACAGTTGAACATCTGGAAAGAACTCATGACCTCCAAAGGACATGCTGGTGGTCAGTGAGGGCTAAGTTCTGATCCTGGCATCATCCTGAGTGTCCCCATCACAACACTGATAATAATTGGGAAAGGCAGCCACCACCTGTTTCAACTGAGCACCATTGGGCACAACGGCCCTGACCAGTCAGGGAGGTACCCCTGACCCCAGTCCTGTCTGCTCTGCTCCGACGTGGGTCACCAGCATTTACCAACTAGGGGTGACGAGACCCACTAGGTAGGGCGGCTGGGTGCTGCAGTCACACGGTCACTGTGCCCCAGAACAGCCAGTGACTGGCCAGGCTGTCCACCAGGGGGCGCTGTGGCAACGTGGCCAGTCGAGCACCTGACTTACTCTTGAGCTTCTCCAGCTGCATGAGGGCCTTGTCCGTGTACTTCTGCGCCTTCTCCAGGTAGCCGGCCTGCATGGAGTGCATCACAGTCACCTGTCAACAAGACCAGACAGCAGGGGTTACCAGGGCCCTCTCCCTCTCCCTGCCCCCGCCCCCAGCCCTGGCTCGGGCCCTGGTGGGGACGCACCAGGTAGACAAGCACACACATGTGCTCCTTAGGCAGCCAGTGGAAGAGGTCAGCGGGGTTGCTGGGCAGGATCTCATCATCGTGCAGCGTGGAGATGGTCTGGATGCACTGCTGCAGCTGCTTCAGACACGGCTTCACGCTCTTCACCTGTGCAGCACCCACATCCGAGCACCCACCTGAGCCTGGCCTCTCAGGAAGCTGGGCCCAGCCCAGCCACCCCTGCCCCTTCCTTCAGGGAGCACCTGCCTTCCCCTTCTGCCAGGGCCACCTCCTGCAAGATGGACCTGCCCCTGCCGCACTCCCATGAATCAGCCAGGCTTTCAGGGCACGGGGCACGGCCAGGCGGGCAGCTGTGGGACTGAGGCTTGTCCACTGCCCAGTGTTGGGTCCAACACCAAGGCCCAGGAGAGGCCTGTCCAGACCCTGCTGGAGCTGCACTTGGTCTTCCTGCAGCCAGACCTGAGACAGCAAGGGGAGGCTGTGCTCCGCGGGGGTGGGAGGTGGCTTCCTGGCCCAGGAGTCGGGCAAGCGCTGTGGTCCATCTCGCCCTGAGGCCCCGAGGGATGTCTCTGCGGCCCTAGCACCCCGAGGGAAGCGTGGCTGCAGTCTGCTCTGTGTCCCTATGCGCCGAGTGCAGTGCTTCACCCAATGGGCAACGATGGGTATGGATGGAGGAACTGGACAACCCCCTTACCAAGCCCTGTGGAGAGACTCGCCTGTGGCCCACCATGACAGGTGGGTCTGAGGGGCACAGGGTAGCCCCCTGCCCCTGAAGGGCCGAGACGGTCACACAAGCACAGACAAGGAGCTCAAACACAGCCGCTTCCCACCCACGGCGGGGTCATGGAGTCTAGTCTCGGACACAGCTGGGCACATCAGTCCCTACTCAATCCCACAGCAGGGGGGCCAGACAGACACCAGTTGGGCATCTGCTGTGTGCAGGCACCGCCCCAGCACCTCTGTGGTTTATTCTCATGATTCCCTGAACCGTCATTGCAATCTCTGAGCATCCACACACTGAGCGAGTGTATACAATGTCACACATAGTACTCCCAAAAGGAGGCAGGGTGGCCAGGACAGACCCTGCTCCCAGGCACCAGCACACCAGGCAGGCACGATGGTGCCAGCACTCGCGGCAGAGCAGGACAGAAGTGTGTGTGTCTGGGGCTGGAAAGACAGCCCTGCTGTGTGGCAAGGTAAGGCAATGACACAGGTGACCTCACAGCCCAAGACCCATTGGCCTGGGTGCCACCCACACCCACTGGTCACAACCAGCAGCCCGTCCAAGAGGCCCCACACACCTGCCCGGCATCCAAATAGTGGGTGACCTGGAGCACCAGGAAGAAGACACGCAGCGACTCCTTCTGGATGGGGTTCCCCTGCCAGTTCTCCACGATCTGCCCACAGAGGGTCAGCAGCGGGTGCACCTCCTGCAGCTTGCGCTCCATCAGCAGCAGCTGGGGAGGGAGAGGCGCAGGTGTAGGGTACAGGGCTTGCAGGGGCCCTCCTGGGACTGGGAGCACAGGCTCACCTGCCCACCTGCCTTGGGACTACTGCCTCCAACCCAGAGGGCAAGGCCAGCCCGAAACCCTGGCCCAGGCAGCTCCTAACCAGGCTCCTGCCTCAGCATGAATCCCATAGGCAGGAGCCTGAGTTTCCCTCCTGAACCCAGCAGGGCCCGGGCCTCAAACTCCAGGCTGCTCACTATGCCTAAGGGTCTGGGCGTGTGAGGGGCCATGCCATGGAGAGTGGACGGGGTCTGAGCAGGGAGTCCTGCCTCACCTCCACGACACCGGCTGCATCCAGCCATGCCCAGCCTCAACTTACCATCCCCTTGCTGAGGAGGAACAGCGCCCTGCAAAACAAGAGGCAGGGGTCAGGTCCCAGAAGGCCCAGGAGCCTCCTGAGATGACTGTGACTACCCCAAGGCTCACAGGACCTAATATGCCACCTCGGGGGACAGTTCAGTGGACAACAGTAAATAGTCCCCGTACAAGACTGCTCTGTTTTATCCTATTGTGCCTGTGTTTATTTTTATTTATTTTTATTATTTTTTTCTTAGAGTCTCGTTCTGTTGCCCAGGCTGGAGTACAGTGGTGTGATCTCGATTCACTGCAACCTCTGCTTTCCGGGTTCAAGCGATTCTCCTGCCTCAGCCTCCTGAGCAGCTGGGACTACAGAAGCCTGGCACCATGCCTGGTTAATTTTTGTGTTTTTAGTAAAGATGGGGTTTCACGTTGGCCAGGCTGGTCTCGAACTCCTGACCTCAAGTGATTCCCCTGCCTCGGCCTCCGAAAGTGCTGGGATTACAGGTGTGAGCCACCGCGCCCAGCCTGTATTTATTTTTCTTTTTTTTTTTTTTTTTTTTTGAGACGGAGTCTCGCTCTGTCGCCCAGGCTGGAGTGCAGTGGCGCGATCTCGGCTCACTGCAAGTTCCGCCTCCGGGGCTTACGCCATTCTCCTGCCTCAGCCTCCAGAGTAGCTGGGACTACAGGCGCCCGCCACCTCGCCCGGCTAGTTTTTTGTATTTTTTAGTAGAGACGGGGTTTCACCGGGTTAGCCAGGATGGTCTCGATCTCCTGACCTTGTGATCCGCCCGTCTCGGCCTCCCAAAGTGCTGGGATTACAGGCTTGAGCCACCGCGCCCGGCCGTATTTATTTTTCTTACATGGCTTAGACACACTCATGTGAAAAGCCCAGAAGGGGGCTAGGTGCAATGGCTCACGCCTGTAATCCCAACACTTTGGGAGGCCAAGGTGGGCGGATCACTTGAGGTCAGCAATTCGAGATCAGCCTAGGCAACATGGTGAGACCCTATCTCTACAAAAAATATGCAGCGGTGGACACACAGTGTGAGGGCCAGTGGGCAAGTTTGGGTGCCTGAACTTCAGGCTCAAACCTGCGCCTCATGGTGACCAATTTTTTTTTTTTTTGGAGACGGAGTCTCACTCTGTCACCAGGCTGGAATACGGTGGCACGATCTTGGCTCACTGCAACCTCTGCCTCCCAGGTTCAAGCGATTCTCCTGCCTCAGCCTCCTGAGTACCTGGGATTACAGGCACTCGCCACCATGCCCAGCTAATTTTTGTATTTTTAGTAGAGACGGGGTTTCACCATGTTGACCAGGATGGTCTCAATCTCCTGACCTCATGATCCTCCCACCTCAGCCTCTCAAAGTGCTGGGATTACAGGCGTGAGCCACCAAGCCTGGCCCCAACTTTTGTATTTTTTGTGGAGATGGAGTTTCACTATGTCCCTCAGGTTGGTCTTGAACTCCTGGGATCAAGTGATCCTCCCACCTTGGCCTCCCAAAGTGCTGGGAATATACTGTGAGCCACTGTGCTTGGCCTGAAATGCCATTTCTGTTCTTTGTCCTGGACCAAGGTGGCCAAGCCCCTTCTATGTTAAGAGAGCAGGAGGGAAGGAGGGGAGTGGGTGCCTACCGTGTGTACTCAGATCCCACCACCCGGGCGTACTCGGCCCCCACACCCAGGAGGTCACAGGCCGACACCAGGTCCTTCTCAAGCGTGTGCAGTTGCTAAAACGGAGAGAGAGAGCAGTGACCTTTGCTGCCAAACCCATCAGTTTTACGGTACCTGGCCTTTGTGCTTTGTTAACCAACAACCAAACCTCCCCACGTCAATGAAACTGCCTGTGTCAGTTTTGAGCTAAATTAACCAAATTATCTCATCAACGCTAATTGCTTTGGGTACAGAGCTCCAGTTGGCCTGTGGTATATATGTCATCTAACCTAATGGTGCCTGCAGTAGACACCGTCTAAACTTAATGGAGCATAGAACCAGCAGCCAAGGCTCATGGCGCAGCCCCCAAGGCTGTGAGAGCACCTAGAGCTGTTCTGAGTACTTCGTGGGTGCCTGTGGGGTCTGTCTTTAGTGGGGTGTCCCCAGTGTGTTCCAGGGACAACAAGGAGGGACTCCCTCAGAGGCAAGTGTCAAAGCCTGAACAGGCTGAAAGGGAGGCACATGCCTGGCTTGACCCTGCAAGGCGACACCTGCGGGGCCATGGTGGAGAGCTCGGCCCTTGGGTGTGCGTGCACATGGCGCCTGCCAACTCTGTGGCCTAGGGGTGGTGACTCACAGCTTGGCCTGCTCCTTTGTCTGCTAATGTGCACAAGTGTGCGTGGGGAAATGGAAGGAGACTGTGTGTGCATTCGGCTTCTCATCAGGCCTGGGGGAGGAGGGCCTTGGGAACTCCTGGCTGCTGGGTGAGCTCTTCCCTGTGGGTACTTTTCTCAGCCAGACCCTCCTGGAGTGAGGGACCCAGCTGGAGGAACTCCCAACCCAGGGTCAACACACTGCGTGCCTAGGTGGGTGTCATGGGAGGTGGCTAAGTGGTGGCCCAGAGGGCAGGCTAGGTCATGGAAGAGAGAGGCTGGGGGCCAGGCACCCGCCTGAGGGTCCCCAGTGCAGAAGTGTAGGTGGAGCCCAGGACAGGAGTGGTGCCCCACACGGTGGAGCCTGCTGGTCTCTCCACTGTAGCTGGGAAGGTCGAATTCAGAGTCCCCCAACAACCGAGCACTGTGGAGCTCAGAGACCAGGGCACCACCTGTATCTGGGGTGCCGAAGGGAGCATGAGGAGGAATTGTGTGGATCCCAGGATGAGGGTGTGCCCCAGCAGCCCCCAAAAGTGAGAGGTCCATGTGGGAAACAATGCTTGACGTGGACATTTGTGGCCTGATAGGCAGCCCCCTGGAGTCTCAGCCTAGCTCCTAAAAAAACCCCACAGTGGGTCTCTGGCAGGAAACGTTCCTGGGATTTCAATGAGCGCAGGCCAAAGATGAGACGAGAATGGCTGGGAGGGAGAGAAACCCAAAGACACCCAACAAGCAGCAGGCCCCCTGTCAGTGTCAGCTCCGGGGAAGCCCCGCACTCCCACCACTCACCCCTGGGCGTTGTTGAGAGCCAGGCTCAAGCCGGGGATGCTGTCAAGGATGGAGGCTGGAGGGGGCTTGTGAGCAGGTTAAGTAAATGTTCCTATGTCCCCACCCACTCCGTGTGCCAGCCCGAGGGGGTCTGCGCATCGTGGACTCTGCTGTTCTTTGCACATGGGGCAGGTGTGCCCCAGGGCCATGGTCGCTGCCAGGCACCCTTGTGCCTGGGCCGCAGTACTCACAGCGAGCTGGAAGAGCAGGCGGCAGTGCCAATACGGGGTCTGCTGTGAGATCTGTATCGCCTTCCGCAGCAGCGGCTTTGCTGCATCGACGGAATTCTGAAAGGAAATAGTTACGTTTGGGAACGTAAGAAGGCGGCAATCAAGCTGGATTCCTTAGCAGCAGCTGTGGTGCCAGAAGGCAGTTCCTGTTCATGCTTACCAAAGGATTTTTTTGGGTTGCCAATTTACTTTATTAAAAGCAAAAAAAGATATTTTATTGGACTCACTGGCTGGGAAGTTTCTGCATCACTCTTAAAATAACTTCTCATTCAACTGGACTGAAAGTACTTTCAGTTCAAAATTCTAAACTGTCAAATCAGATGCCAGTTCCCATCTTTTATGTTCTCCGACCAGAGAGAGGCATCGGGGTGTGAAGTACACACATTCCCTGCCGCCAAAGCCACCTTACTCGTCAACCTTCTGAGGTGGGAGGAAGGCAAATTTCAGCTATAATTGAAATTAGGAACCAGATGAAGAAGGGAAACTGTACAGACTTGTCAGGTGAGGAACAGGTTGATCTCTCCAACAGTAGTATGTAGAAAAGGAAGCTGCCGGCACTCCTTAGCAGGTGGCTACCCACCAAAGCCCTGGGGCTTGGGCATAAGAGGTAGGAAAGTAATCTGATTGTTAAAAGCCACCGGGCTGGGCACGGTGGTTCCTGTGTATAATTTTGGCACTTTGGGAAGTCGAGGCAGGATTGCTTGAAGCCAGGAGCTTGAGCCCAGCCTGGGCAAGACCATCTCTACAACAAATAAAAAAATTAGCCAGGCATGGGTGGTGCACGCCTATAGTCCCAGCTACTTGGGAGGCTGAGGTGGGAGGATCACTTGAGCTCAGGAGTTCAAGGCTGCAATGAGCTGTGATTGTGTCATGCACTCCAGCCTGAAAAAAAAAAAGCTGGAGGGATTCCAACTCCCGGAGCCCCAATTTACCAATGTGCTGTCGTGTCTTAGCAACAGGGAGAGACATTTGCTTTCAGAAACCTTAATATGTTCTTACCTCTTGACAGTACAATTCAGACAACAGACTTGCTGCTTCAAATTTAACATCTTCAAACTGCGGGATCTAGTGACGTCCAGTTAAGGAAGTAGGACACTGCAAAAAAGGTCGGTTTGAAAGGGCCACAGCTTGGGGCTCCTACCCTGCCGAGGTCTGCCGGGCACGCACATCCCTGCCTACCCTGAAATTCCAAGTTTTCCTGTTCCCCCAGTGAACCTTCAGCTTGCTGTAGGGCAGGGCTTGGAGCTGGATGCGAGGTATGAAGAGAAGCACAAAGAGGAGCACAGCGCCCAGGGGCAGCAAAGGGCCAGATGGGGGATGTTCCAGGTGCTCTGTGGGCAGAGCCTCAACTCGCAGGGCATGTTGGGAGGTGGGATTCAAGCTTTGATACATTCTTTTTATTTAAGTGGAGAATTCCTTAAAAGGAACCATACCAACACGGAAAGGATACTTGCTGTGATATCAACCACTGAAAGAGAAAGAAAAGAAAGATTAATTCTCAGGCAAACACCTGGCACCTGGTTAGTGGCTTGCTTTGGGGTTTCCACAGGTTGTCCTGAGAACAGAGGCTGCCAGGTATCCAGGTAACAAGAAGGTGGCCTGCTTGGCCTGAGAGGGTGGGCTTACTCCCCTCTAATCCAGCCAGGGGAATGGAAGCTATAGAGCCCCAGAGGGTGCCTGGGGAGGAGGGGACATGCCCTTCTGACATCAGAGGAGGGGCTGGCACTTGGAGTCAGACCCCACAAGCCCTTGGGTGGGAGCTGCTTCAGAAAGGAACAGAGCTCAGAGGTGACCTGGCCCCATCAAGGACCCCTCATGTCACACGGAAGTAGGGCTGGCAGTCAGAGGTCAGGCAGAGAGGAAGTATATTCAGCAAAGCATAACATGAGAAGTCAGTTTCAACTGGAGAATGGCTCTTGGGGGGCAAGGTCAGTCCTTCTGAGCAAGAGGCATTTGAAAGATGCTTGGCTGTGAGCAAAGTCAGCCTCTCAGAGGGGAGGGAGGGGGGCTCCAGGAAGGACCGACACAGGCAGAACTATGGGATAGCACTGAAGACACACACCAGGAATGCAGTTCAGACAACAGGCTCCAACTCAGGGACCGCTGTGCCCTAAACTTCCATGTTCCAACAGGTTCCCGGGCTAGTCCAGGCCACTGACCACAGCCCATCAGATCACCCAGGCTCCCAAGCACAAGAGCCTAACGCTGTGCCCGGTGACTCACATGTGCCACACACATTCAGAGCAACCTGCGCCTGACAAGAGCCTTGGTGGTTGCTGGAAGGTGGATCTGGAGCAGAGCAGAAGACCCTAACTCATCACGCTCTGTGGGAGGACCACACGGGGCAGGGCAGCATGTGTGGCAAAGTATGGGAAGTGAGGGGCCAGTTCTCTAGGCAAAGGGGGAGCAGGGGGTGCTCCAGGCACTGAAGAGCACATGAAAAAGGCACAGAGGGCCAGGAAGGTGAGGCTGAAGCCCGAAGGTCTCTGCCACTCATGTGGCAACAGCGGCCACTCCTGGCTGAGGGTCAGAATGCCCTGGTGTCACCCCTGGAGGCTGACTCAGTCAGGGCTGGGAAATGAAAGCACCTGACCAGATGGGCATTTCAGACCATCCTGTATGCAGGAGAAAATTCACGAAGGGAGTGTGGAGGAGCCAGTGAGGCCCGGAGATCCACCGCTGGGGGCAGCCTTGGGGCTGGAGATCTCTAGGGCAAGGATGAACAGCAGCTGGGAATGTCACAGGTGCTGGGAAAGCACAGAGCTGCATCGAGAGCAGCTACTGCCAAGACACAGGGGGGCCAGGAGGACAGCTGTGGGAGAGAGCCCAAGCCCCGGGCTCCTGACACACACGCACCCACACGCAGGAGCCCAGATTACAGGCCCTCTGCCAGCCCAAGCGTCTGCTTCCTGTGGTCCCCTCTTGTGGCAGGGATAGGAGGGGCTCGGGGTCCTCAAGAGTGGTGGGGCCAGCACCTGCCATCAGAGGTGCGGCCTCAGAGGCGAGGCGCCTCAGCCAGAGGCTGTGTGTGGGGACAGTGGGAACGTGTGTGATGTGAGAGAGGAGCAGAAGTTGGGGGCTTTTTTTCCACAGAAGCTGCTGAGAAGTCGGGTCCAACACGAGAAGCTCTGGAAGGCCACCAACTGGAAGGGATGGCCAATCACATATGAGAGAGGGGGCCGTGACAAAGGAGCTGTACTAGAGCCGGGCTGAGGTCTCCCCGAACCCTGAGATTTGGTGGTTCTGTGGTTCGGGCACCATGGGGCTAGCAAAGGGAAGCTCTTCAGACACAGTCCAGGGAGGACAGAGAGCACTGCCACGCATAAACAACAGCCCCAGCCTGGGTGAGTAAGGTGCAAACCTGGCATCTGCAGCTGAGCCTGGCACCTGTGACAAAGCTGGCCTCATTTCTGTGTGTCACTGCATCCCAGCAGAGGTAAGCAAGATGACCAGTCAACAGGTGAATTCCCTCACCTCCCTTCGGGCGGAGAAGCTTTCCTTTCCAGTCTGTGGCCATGGGATGCTCTCCCCAGAGCTGACGACAGCCCACACAGGCACGTCCGTGGCGGGTAGACTTCAAGAGGATATGTCCAGTCACTTCATGCCTCAGAACACTGCACCCCCTTCTACAAAACTTTGGCCTATGGCACCGAGCTCAGGCCTGTGTGGGTCCAACAATGTCTCCTCATAGCAACAGCTTTTCTTTTTTTTTTGACATAGTCTCACTGTGTTGTCCAGGTTGGAGTGCAGCAGCATGATCATAGTTCACTGCAGCCTTGACCTCCTGGGCTCAAGTGATCCTCCCACCTCAGCCTCCTGAGTAGCTGGGACTACTAGTACGCACCACCATATCTGGCTAATATTTTAAATTTTTTGTAGAGATGGGGTCTGGCTATGCTGCCCAGGCTGGCCTCGATTTCCTAGGCTTGAGTGATTCTCCTATCTTGGCCTTGAAAGGTGCTGGGATTACAGGCGTTGGACACCACGCTTGGCCAGCAACAGCTTTGTGTCCCTTCCCCGTTTGGGGCCATTATACGGCTAACATCAATCTATTCAGCACACAGTTGGACTGGACCTCATTTCTCCTGACCCCATGGACATCTCTTCTTCTTTTTTTTTTTTTTTTGAGATGGAGTTTCGCTCTTGTTGCCCATGCTGGAGTGCAATGGGATGATCTCGGCTCACCGCAACCTCCGCTTCCCAGGTTCAAGTGATTCTCCTGCCTCAGCCTCCCGAGTAGCTGGGATTACAGGCATGTGCCACCATGCCCAGCTAATTTTCGTATTTTCAGTAGAGACGGGGTTTCTCTATGTTGGTCAGGCTGGTCTCAAACTCCCGACCTCAGGTGATCCACTTGCCTTGGCCTCCCAAAGTGCTGGGATTACAGGCTTGAGCCACCGTGGCTGGCCGAGACATCTCTTCTTGGCAAGCCAGATATGCCTGGTGCTAACGGGCTCGCCTCTCTGCCAGCTCCGTCCGTCCATGCGAAGGCTAGACAGAGAGGATCCCATTTCCCCTGAGGAAGGTGAGGCTCTCAGTGAACCCTGGTGAACTGGGAAGTAACATGCCCAAAGGCTCCAAACACAAGCCTTCTCTTGTGGAAGGCCTTGTCCACTAGCATCAGTGGGTGTCAGGAGCGCTGACTGGGAGCCAGAGGACTGGGTTCAAGGTGTGGGTCCACTGTGAGTTAGCAATGCTCTAAGGCACTTGGGAAATTACATCCCAGGGTTTTTAACATCTGTTTCCCAGGTATCTTTATTGCCCACTTTAAATACATACAGAGGACATTAGATAAAGCTCTTTTTGTGACCAGCCTGGGCAACATAGCAAGATCCTGTCTCTTTAAAAAAAAAAAAAAAAAAATCAGCCAGGCTTGGTGATGCATGCTGTAGTGCCAGTTACTTGGGAGGCTGAGGTGGGAGGATCACTCGAGCCCAGGAGTTTGGGGCTACCGTGAGCTATGATCGCACTGTTACACTCCAGCCTGGGCAACAAGGAAAGAACCTGACTCTTAGGAAAAAAAGTCCCATGATGATTGACCTTAAAGTTGTGGCTGCAATGCCTGCAGCAGGCTGACATCCAGTAGGTGCTCGGGAAACATGTGCTGAACGAACAATGGCTTTATCCACTTGGATAATGACTAGAGTTCATTAGAGGAAAGTGCAGGCTTCTGTATAAGTGCAAATGGCCATAGAACGGTATGCCTTTCAGACACAAAGCCCTAAATGGCATGGGATTTCTCCCTGTCTTTAAATGCCACTACTTCTTCATTGCGACATCAGTGACAGCTGGATCTCTCTGCATGAGGACACACATTCCTGAGGGGCAGGACGGGCCTGGTGTCAGGGTGAACCAGTCACTTCCCCAGGGCCATTAATCTGACACCTACTAAATTACTTCACTTTTGTATCTTTGTTAGACTTTTTTTTTTTTTTTTTGCAGAGACAGGGAAGGTCTTGCTATGATGCACAGGCTGGTCTTGAACTTCCGGGTTCAAGTGATCCTCCCATCTCCCATCTCAGCTTTCCAAAGCACTGGGATTACAGTTGTGAGCCACCTCAACCAGCCCTCTGTATGACTTTTAGCATATATTTGGAAATCGGAAAAATATATCCAACTCACAAATTAAGGATGTAGAATGCCTTACCCAAGTTTGCTACCTCATCTACGTGATTTTTTTTTTTTTTTTTTTTTTGAGACAGAGCCTTGCTCTGTTGCCCAGGCTGGAGTGCAGTGGCACAATTTCGGCTCACTGCAAGCTTCATCTCCCAGGTTCACGCCATTCTCCTGCCTCAGCCTCCCAAGTAGCTGGGACTACAGGTGCCCGCCACCACGCCCAGCTAATGTTTTGTATTTTTTAGTAGAAATGGGGTTTTACCGTGTTAGCCAGGATGGTCTCGATCTCCTGACCTTGTGATCCAATGGCCTTGGCCTTCCAAAGTGCTGGAATTACAGGCGTGAGCCACCACGACTGGCCTCTAATTTTTTTTTTTTTTTTTTTTTTGAGACAGAGTTTCGCTCTTATTGCCCAGGCTGAAGTGCAATGGCGCAATCTTGGCTCACGGCAACCTCCGGCTCCCGGTTTAAGCGATTCTCCTGCCTCAGCCTCCCGAGTAGCTGGGATTACAGGGCATGTGCCACCATGCCCGGCTAATTTTGTATTTTTGGTAGAGACGGGGTTTCTCTATGTTGGTCAGGGTGGTCTCGAACTCCTGACCTCTGGTGATGCACCCGCCTTGGTTTCCCAAAGTGCTGGGATCGCAGGCATGAGCCACGGCGCCTGGCAGGCCCAACTAATTTTTTTACTTTTTTGTAGAGATGGGGGTCTTGCTATCTCTACAAAATCTAAATGAGATTTAGAAATCTAAATGAGTTTGAGACCAGCATGGTCTCAGGAGATACTACCGCCTCAGCCTCCCAAAGTGCTGGGATTACAGGCATGAGCCACTACACCTGGCCTGTTGTTGTTTTGTTTTTGTTTTTTTGTTTGTTTGTTTTTTTTGAGACGGAGTCTCGCTCTGTTGCCCAGGCTGGAGTGCAGTGGCCGGATCTCAGCTCACTGCAAGCTCTGCCTCCCAGGTTCACGCCATTCTCCTGCCTCAGCCTCCCGAGTAGCTGGGACTACAGGCGCCCGCCACCTCGCCCGGCTAGTTTTTTGTATTTTTTAGTAGAGACGGGGTTTCACTGTGTTAACCAGGATGGTCTGGATCTCCTGACCTTGTGATCCGCCCATCTCGGCCTCCCAAAGTGCTGGGATTACAGGCTTGAGCCACCGCGCCCGGCCATTGTTTTGTTTTTATAAGAGACAGGGCTGGCTGGGAGCAGTGGCTCACGCCTGTAATCCCAGCACTTCGGGAGGCCAAGACAGGTGGACTGCTTGAGCTCAGGAGTTTGAGACCAACCTAGGCAACATGGCAAAACCCCATATCTACAAAAAATGCAAAAATTAGCTGGGCATGGTGGTGTGTGCCTGTCACATCAGCTACTCCGGAGGCTGAGGCAAAAGAACCACAAAAGCCCAGGAAGCAGAGGTTGCAGGGAGCTGACATCATGCCACTGCACTCCAGCCTGGGTGACAGAGTGAGACTTTATCTCAAAAAATAAAAATAAATAAAAATTAAAAAATTAAAAAGACAGGGCTTTTGTCACCCAGGCTGGAATGCAGTGGTGCAATCATGAGTCACTGTAACCTTGAACTCCTAGGTTCAAGCGCTCCTCCTGCTTCAGCCTCCCAAGTAGCTGGGACTATAGGCATGTGTGGCTAATTTTTTTTTTTTTTTTTGTAGAGACAGGGTCTTGCTATGCTGCCCAGGCTGGTCTCAAACTCCTGGGATCAAGTGATCCTCCCGCCTTCGCCTCCTGAAGTGCTGGGATAAGAGGCATGAGCCACCACGCCTGGCCCAAATTCAGTTGTTTTTTTTTTTAACTACCCTGTTGCTTGCAACTCCTCTGGGATGGAAGCACAGCATTTAGCAACTTCCCTGGCCTCTTGCTGCTGTGTGACTGTCCCTAAGCACATTTTCCTGCAGTGGCTGGGTGTCACCACAGGTGAGTCTGAGGTCACCACAGGTGAGTCTGAGGTGGGCCTTACCCTGTTAATTTGTTGAGGATCCAGGGAGACCTTGCTCTGTGAAGCACCAATGCAGGGCCTGGCATGTAGAAGGTGCCAATGATACTACAGTAACTGGCAATCACTAAGTAGAAGAACTGGGGTGGGAGAGGAAGGGACCAGCTGGTAGAACCATGAGGTGATGGTTCCTAAACAGATTTCACATCCTGAAGTCAGAGGTGACTCAGAATGAGAGGGAAGGAAATAGAAACAAAAACAGGAGGAAGCACAGATCACTTCATGAAACTGCTTAACGGCCAGCTCTGTACAAGTCTCTGCTCCCTGCAGATGGGATATGGAATTTAGCAGGACATAGTTGTGATCCTGAAGAATGAAAGAACTGCTCACGCTGGGCCTGATGAGGACAGGCTCAGACCGAGCCCTACTGGGTCTTAAAACAAAAGGAAGTATTTAATCACTTGCTGAGAAGGTGAACCATAGATGCTCAGGCTAAACCTGGATGCAGAATTAAGTATCTGACCAGCACAGTCTGGAGCTGCTTTCTAAGTCAGATGAGCAAAATCACCATTAAAAAGCAGCCCTGGTCCAACCACAGATAAAGCATGCATGGCATTGACACAGAGAAAGCATGCATGGCACACGCAGTCAGAAAACACCACTGTTGAAAGAATGACTGCCTGGATTACAGAAAATAGTAAGTTCTTCCAGAGAGGCGGCATTTAGTCCTGGGTGGCTTTCAAATCAGGAAAACCTAAGAATGATGATGCACTTCCCAGGCCAACGGATAAAGGGGACTGAGATCAAAAGTAAGAAAGTTAAGGGGGAAATGGATATGCAGGTACATTCTCTTGATTCAACAGCAGAAGTCCAAATGATCAAGAGGGATCTGTCTGCTTAAAAGACAGGCGGGAAAATAAGACAAAAGCCGTAGGACCTGGAAGAGAGGAGAAGACTGAAAACTCACAGGGATGGGTGTACAGTAAGAAGAGAGAGAATAAGAGGAAAGCAAAATACAGAAGAACACAACCCGGCAGAATCTGTGCAAATGGCATTGCAAAAATCTTTTTTTTTTTTTTTTTTGAGACAGGGTCTCTCTCTGTCACCCAGACTGGATTGCAGTGGCAGGAACATGGCTCACTGATGTCTCAACCTTCTGGGCTCAAGTCATCCTCACGCCTCAGCTTCCCAAGTAGCTAGGACTACAGGTGTGAGCCACCACGGGCCCACTAATTTTCAAATTTTTTGTAGAGGCAGGGTAGTGCCCAGGATGGTCACTGTGAATTCTCTAGCCAAGAAATTTCTAAGTAAAGGGACAACGCTTATAGTCATCAACCATTTACTTAGGGGAGTCCCAGAGTAGGCAAAACACACCACATCTCTGCCAAAACCATACTCAGAGAAGGAAGGCTTTCAGGCAAAGTGTCCTGCCATGCACTGTAACAGCTCCAGGATATGCTGAGCAGACCCAGGGAACAAGGTGGCCGGCAGGTGTTCTGAGGCCCCACAGAGGCAAGAGTCACTGAGACACCAACTACTGTGACCCCCAAAACGCTGCTGAGGAGTTCCAGACTAGTGTGGCCAACATAGTGAAAACCCATCTCTAATAAAAGCAGAAAAAATTAGCCTGGCATGGTGGTGGGCACCTGTAATCCCAGTTGTTTTGGAGGCTGAGGCAGGAGAATAGCCTGAACCTAAGAGGCAGAGATTTTAATGAGCTGAGACTGCACCACTGCACTCCAGCCTGGGCAACAGAGTGAGAGTCCATCTGAAAAAAAAAAAAAAAAAAAAAAAAAATGGCTGGGCGCAGTGGCTCACGCCTGTAATTCCAACACTTTGGGAGGCTGACGCGGGCAGATCACGAGGTCAGGAGATGGAGACCATCCTGACTAACACGGTGAAACCCCATCTCTACTAAAAACACAAAAAATTAGCTGGGCGCGGTAGCGGGTGCCTGTAGTCCCAGTTACTAGAGAGGCTGAGGCAGAAGAACGGTGTGAACCCGGGAGGCGGAGCTTGCAATGAGCTGAGATAGCACCACTGCAGTACAGCCTGGGCCAAAGAGCAAGACTCCGTCTCAAAAAAAAAAGTTGCTGGGGAGGCTGTGTGTGGTGGCTCACACCTGTAATTCCAGCACTTCAGGAGGCCGAGGCAGGTGATTGCTTGAGGCCCAGAGTTTAAGACCAGCCTGGGCAACATATTGAGACCCTAGCTCTATAGAAAATATAAAAATAAATACAATTAAATTTTTAAAAAGCTGCTGAGGAAAGGAAGACACACCCTCTTTGACTCTGATGGGGATTTTTTCTTAAAGTTTTGAGACAAGGTCTTGGTCTGTTGTCCAGGGTGGAATGCAGTGGCACGATCACAGCTCACTGTAGCCTCAACTTCCTGGGATCAAGTAATCGTCTTGCCTTAGCGTCCTCAGTAGCTGGGACCACAGTCATGTGCCACCAGGCCTGGATAATTTGTGCGTGTGTGTGTGTGTGTATATATGTGTGTATATATATATATATATTTGGTAGAGATAGGGTTTTGCTATGTTGCCCAGGCTGATCTTGAACTCCTGGGCTTAAGCAATCTGCCCACTTTGGCCTCACAAAGTCTTGGGATTGCAGGTGTGAGCCACCACACTCGGCCTGATGGGGACAATTAATGGATGATTCTTTCAAAGTTAGTTGACTTGATGAAACAGACGAGTAAGTATATTATATATCTTTCTAGATGACTTAAAATGCAGTTGAGGGCCAGGCCTGGTGACACACACCTATAGTCCCAGCTACTCAGGAGGCTGAGGTGGGAGGATCATTTGAACTCACAGGGCGGAGGTTACAAAGATTTGAGATCGTGCCATTGCACTCCAGCCTGGGCAACAGAGTGAGACTCTGTCTCAAAAAAAAAAAAAAAAAAATGCAGTTGAGGAGACCACTAGAAATTGACAGAAGCAGATACAAGAAAAATAACCTTAAATAAAAATGCGATGACCAAGGAGGCTGGGGTCTCTGAGAGAAAGCAAAAGACGGTGAAAACAATAGGAAAGCTGGATGTAGCACTGAGTTCGGTGGCCAATGATAGGTTTTTTTTTTTTTTTTTTTTTGGGGGGGACAGAGTCTTGCTCTGTTGCCAGGCTGGAGTGCAGTGGCGCGATCTCAGCTCACTGCAACCCCCACCTCCCGGGTTCAAGGAATTCCCCTGCCTCAGCCTCCCAAGTGGCTGGGATTACAGGCGTGCACCATCACACCTGGCTAATTTTTTGTATTTTAGTAGAGACGGGGTTTCTCCATGTTGGCCAGGATGGTTTTGATCTCCTGACCTTGTGATCTGCCCGCCTCGGCCTCCCAAAGTGCTGGGATTACAGGTGTGAGCCACCGCACCCGACCCAACAATAGGTTTTACCTAAGCACTTATGTTAGAGAAAATTAGTTCAGTAAAGAAGAGCAGAGAGATGCCGGGTGTGGTGGCACGCCTGTAATCCCAGCACTTTGGGAGGCCAAGGCGGGTGGATCCCTTCAGGTCACTTTGAGACCAGCCTGGCCAACGTGGTGAAACCCTGTCTCTACCAAAAATACAAAAATTAGCTGGGCATGGTGGCTCATGCCTGTAATCCCAGCTACTCAGGAGGCTGAGGCACAAGAATCACTTGAACCTGGGAGGTGGAGGTTACAATGAGCTGAGGCTGCACCAACTGCACTCTAGCCTGGGTGACAGAGCGAGAGTCTGTCTCAAAAAAATAAAAATAAGGCTGGGCGCAGTGGCTCAAGCCTGTAATCCCAGCACTTTGGGAGGCTGAGGCGGGCAGATCACCTGAGGTCAGGATTTCGAGACCAGCCTGAGCAACATGATGAAACCTCATCTCTACTAAAAATACAAAATTAGCCGGGCGTGGTGGCACATGCCTGTAATCCTAGCTACTCAGGAGGCTGTGGTAGGAGAATCGTTTGAACCCAGGAGGTGGAGTTTGCAGTGAGCTGAAATCGCGCCACTGTACTCCAGCCTGGGTAATAGGAGCGAAACACATTCTCAAAAAAATAAAAAATAAAACAGGTTGGGCGTGGTAGCTCACGCCTGTAATCCCAGCACTTTGGGAGGCCAAGGCAGGTGGATCACCTGACATTAGGAGTTCGAGGCCAGCCTGACCAACATGGTGAAACCCCATCTTCGGCCGGGCGCGGTGGCTCAAGCCTGTAATCCCAGCACTTTGGGAGGCCGAGACGGGCGGATCACAAGGTCAGGAGATCGAGACCATCCTGGCTAACCCGGTGAAACCCCGTCTCTACTAAAAAATACAAAAAACTAGCCGGGCGAGGTGGCGGGCGCCTGTAGTCCCAGCTACTCGGGAGGCTGAGGCAGGAGAATGGCGTGAACCCGGGAGGCGGAGCTTGCAGTGAGCTGAGATCCGGCCACTGCACTCC
The DNA here is from genome assembly GCF_003255815.1 of Theropithecus gelada. Lineage (NCBI taxonomy): Eukaryota > Metazoa > Chordata > Mammalia > Primates > Cercopithecidae > Theropithecus > Theropithecus gelada. The sequence continues at coordinate 18,951,483 of NC_037687.1, read as the reverse complement.
AGCCTGGGCGGCAGAGCTAGACTCTGTCTCAAAAAAAAAAAAAAACGAAAAGAAACCCCATCTTCACTAAAAGTACAAAAATTATCTGGGCGTGGTGGTGGGCGCCTGTAATCCCCGTTGCTTGGAAGGCTGAGGCAGGAGACTCGCTTGAACCCAGGAGGCGGAGGTTGCAGTGAGCCAAGACTGTGCCATTGCACTCCAGAGCCTGGGTGACAGAGCAAGATTCCATCTCAAAAAATAAATAAATAAAATAAAATAAAAGTAACAATAAAAATAAAAAGAACAGCAGAAAGAATGAGCAAGGAGAAAAGTCACAAAATACTGCAAAATACTGTTACACTGGGTTGTCTCTCCGAGAAGATACTGGAATCTCTTCAGCCATTTGCTTTTCAGAACTAGAAACCAGCAAACCACTTCTTTTTTTTTTGATGTGGAGTCTTGCTCTGTTGCCCAGGCTGGAGTGCAGTGGCACGATCTTGGCTCACTGCAAGCTCTGCCTCCCGGGTTCACGCCATTCTCCTGCCTCAGCCTCCCTAGCAGCTCGGACTACAGGTGCCCGCCACCACACCCGGCTAATTTTTTGCATTTTTAGTAGAGATGGGGTTTCACTATGTTAGCCAGGATGGTCTCAATCTCCTGACCTCATGATACACCTGCCTCAGCCTCCCAAAGTGCTGGGATTACAGGCGTGAGCCACCGCGCCCGGCCCAGCAAACCACTTCGAAGCAGATAACATATCATGATTCTTTATTAAGTAGCTCAGGAGAAGGAAAGAATAAAAGTTGATAGCTCCCTGATTGGGAAAAAATGAGCAATTAATAAAGAATGAAGATGAAAGAAAGCACACTTAAGTTGTAACACAGAAAGAATTCGCAAATGTTGGTGGAAGGAAAACCGTATAGAAAACATCACTTTAACTAAAAGCTGGAAAAATTCTCAGTTTGGATGCAACTGACAAAAAGAACGGGATTCCCAGGCATAAAGTTGGTGTGAGCTACAGAGGGCACCATGTGGCTCAGCGGAAGACCCTTCAAGATTCAAAGTTCCATTAAACAGAGCAAAGGCACTTCACAAGAAGGGTTTAAATTATGGGTCCAAAACCCAAGTGGTAAAGCGAGCAATTTGCAGCATGACTGCTTCTCCTAGACAGGGCTGAGTGGGCGAAATACAACGGTACACACAGTGACTATTAGCCACTGCCAGAAACAGGCTGAACAGCCCTGGGAGACAAGGTAAGGCAGGCGGTGGGAGTTGTTCATGGAGAGAAAGGAGAGTTTCAGAACCAAACATCCACTGGAGATGCTGGGCCACGAGACCCCTCCCAGTCAATAAAGCCTGGTGTCTCATTTGATCTCAGCCTCATCATGACCCTGGAGAGACCCTGATACCATCTGCCAGTCCCTGACAGCTTGGGCACTCCTTGAAATGAACCTGATCCCCTGAGTGGTTCTCCAGGCTCCCTGCCCCACCCATTCAGGCCTCTGCTCAAATGTCACTCCCACAAATAGAGACTCTCTCACCACCTCTGCCAAAAATAGCTCCACGTCAACTCCATCCCTTCTCCCTGGTCCACTTCTCATGGTTCTTCCATCACTGCCTAACCTCTTACCATATGCTTATCATTTGTCTTCCTCACGAAAACCTAGGCTTACATGGGCAGAAACTATTACAGCCATTGCTGATCCCCCAGCACCAAAAATAGGGCTTGGCAGCCTGCATGAGCTGAACAAATATCTGTTGAATGAATCAAAGAAAAAAAAACTTCACCAAAACAATAATGATCTTGGCATGTAACCTGGTTATCACTGAGCTGGAGTTTGGGCTCAGTTTTATCAATAACTTGTTGTGCAGCCTTGGGCAAATCACTTTATCTCTCTGGGCGTATAATGCCTCCTTTCTGAAACAAGGCAGTTGATCAAGTGAGGACTAAAGTTACCTTCCAGGCTGGGCACAATGGCTCAAGCCTGCGGTTCCAGCACTTTGGGAGGCTGAAGCAGGTGGATGGCTTGAGCTCAGGAGTTCAAGACCTTGTCTTTACAAAAAACACAAAAATTAGCTGGCTGTGGTGGTGCGTACCTGTGGTCCCAGCTACTCAGGAGGCTAAGATGGGAGGACTGCTTGAGCCCAGGAGGTCAAGGCTGCAGTGAGCCGAGATCATGCCAGTGCACCCCAGCCTGGGTGATGGAGCGAGACCCTGTCTCAAAACAAACAAACAAACAAACAAACAAACCTGGCCAGATGTGGCGGCTTACACCTGTAATCCTAGCACTTTGGGAGGACAAGATGGGCGGATCACTTGAGGTCAGGAGTTCGAAACCAGCCTGACTAAATGATGAAACCCCATCTCTACTAAAAATACAAAAATTAGTGAGATGAGGTGGCATATGCCTGTAATCCCAGCTACTTGGGAGGCTGAGGCAGCAGAATCGCTTGAACCCGTGAGACAGAAGTTGTAGTGAGCCAAGACTGCGCCACTACACTCCAGCCTGGTGACAGAGCGGGACGCCGTCTCAAAAAAAAAAAAAAAAAGAAAAAAAAAAAGAAAAAAAATCATCTAGGGCTGGGCGCGATCGCTCATGTCTGCAATCTTAGCACTTTGGGAGGCCGAGGCAAGTGGATCACAAGGTCAGGAGTTCAAGACCAGCCTGGCCAATATTGTGAAACCCTATCTCTACCAAAAATACAAAAATTAGCCAGGCGTGGTGGCGCACACCTGTAGTCCCAGCTACTTGGGAGGCTGAGGCAGAAGAGTCACTAGAACCCAGGAGGCAGAGGTTGCAGTGGGCCGAGGTTGCGCCACTGCACTTCAGCCTGGGTGACAGAGCAAGACTCCGTCTCAAAAAAAAAAAAATTAGTTGGGTGTGGTGGCAGGAGCCTGTAATCTCAGCTACTCTGGAACCTGAAGCAGGAGAATCACCTGAACCCGGGAGACGGAGGTTGCAGTGAGCTGAGATCCTGCCATTGCGCTACAGCCTGGGCAACAAGAGCGAAATTCCCTCTCAAAATAAACAAATAAATAAAGTCTCCTTCCAACTTTTCAGTCTGCGAAACAAAGATTTGATCTGTTCCTCAAGGCAACTTGTTACTAGCTGAGGGTGAGTCCCAGTTACTCTGGAGGCTGAGGCGGGAGAATGGCGTGACTTCGGGAGGCGGAGGTTGCAGTGAGCCGAGATCGTGCCACTGCACTCCAGCCTAAGCGACAGAGCGAGACTCCGTCTCAAAAAAAAGAAAAGGGCCACTCTCCCGCATTCTTTGAGGCACCAAGATGACACAAGTCAGGTTGGGTCAGGGGAGGGACTCACTCGGAAGAGGATGGACTAGTAGATGGTAGACCCAGTGGATACAGAAAAAGTAGGAGCTGCGAAATCCCCTAATACTGAAACTGAAAAGCGGGTCCTGGAATCCAGAACCCCCGTTTCTCCTCCTCACAGACCTCAAATGACCAACTCCAGACTCTGGGTCTCAGCTTCCCTCGTATGACACCAGGCATTATTGATGGGAGCACGGGACCCTCCAGAAACCACGAGTACCAAACTTCCACGTCCAAGGAGGAGGATGCCCTTCCAGGTTCCTGAGAGACCAGACTTCCGATTCCCGGGGGAATGCCAGGGGTCTCGCCTCCGCCAACCCCTACCCCAAGTCACTTTAGGTGGAAGCGTTTGGGGCTTGATGCTCCCGAAGCTGAACCAGGAGGAGCTAGTAGCTTCAGGACCCTGTGATGTCCCCATCGCCACCAACAGGTGGGATCCTCCTGAAAACCAGACGATTTGCGGATCCTGTTGCTCCCAAGAACAAGCAACTTTTAGACTAAAGTGACGGGGCTCCTGGAGCCCTGTCATCAGAGACGGGAAATAAGGCGTGGGGGGCGAGGCCTTCGTGTCCCCTGAGAGGCTGGTGGCTTTGGGGTCCGGCAGAGGCGGGCGGGGGTCCTGTGGCTTTGACGGAGGTCGCGCCCCCAGGTCGCCGAGGAGCGGCCCCCGCCCGTCGCGGTCGCGACCCGTCAGCCCAGGTCTTGCAAGGAGCCCGCGACTCCTCCCTCGCGGCCCGGCCCGCGCTCACCGCCTTCTCCAGGTGGCTGCGCGCCTGCTCGCTGTTCTTGGTGTGGTGATAGAGAACGGAGCCCAGTTGCAGGTGTGTACGGGCCTCGATGCGCTGGGGCGGCTTGAAGGGGAACACGGCCTGCAAGCAGTGCACGCACAGGCGGATTTTGGGCGGGCTGGAAGTGCGGAAGTGCTCAGCGAAGCCCAGAAGCGCCAGGTACCAAGAGTCGGCCGCCTCGGCCTGCGCAGCCTGGGCCGCCGCCGCCTGCGCCGCCGCCGCCGCCTGAGCCGCCATTTTGGCCTCCACAACAACAAGCCGCCGCCACAGGGAGGCGGAAGCAGGCGCGCGAGGCGGGGCCGGGCTCTCTCGCGGCTTCCGCGAGATCTGCCGCCCAAAGCATCCTGGAACATGTAGTTTGTATTTGGGATGACCGCCGCTCCGGGAAGGTGTAAAAAGGGCGACGCCGTCTGGTTATCATGACTAGGACTTAGGCATCGCCGATAGGATGAGGCTTTCGTTTCTGGAGGTAAAAAACCCAGTCGTCCACGCAGGAATAGGGAGAGTCTGACCGAGGCGGACTACATCTCCCATCAGGCGATGCACACTATAACAGGGCCCCTTAAGTGGTGCCGGAGCATTGTGGGATTGGATGAGTCTCAAGATGGACAACCGGGATGTTGCAGGTAACAGCCCCCGCCTCCCTTCAGGCGCCTGCCTGGGTCCCTGGGGCTAGGTGTCTCCCCTTACTCCTCGGGTCCGTCTTGTTGCGACCCGTGGATCCCTCGCTTCAGCCTGGGGCAGCCCAGAGCTTCGGCTTCTGCACCTCTTGGTTTCTCGAGACCCCAGACCCAGGTTGCTGGCCGCCCCCGCCTGGTTTGCTGAGGACGCACGGATCTCCGTAGAGGCCGCCACCCGGCTCAGCCCTGCCTCCGGTTTCCGAAACAACCGCCTTCAGGGCTGCTCCAACCTCCGTTCCCCAATACAGCGGCAACCTTGGGCTGTCCCTGCACCCCACTTTTCGTGGCAGCTGCCCTCTGGTTTGTGTCCCGCTTTCTGAAAAAGCTGCTTTTCCGAAGTGCTTTGAGGCTCCCTTGACACACTTTCCCGCGTCTTTTGACCCTCACTTTGCTGCAAACCTTGGCTTTTCTACTTTCCCAGAATAGAATGCATTTATCCATCAGCAGATACTTAGGGCGTGCTCACTGTGTGCCAGGCACTGTGCTAGGCGCTACGCCTGCAGCGGTGACCGAAACAGGGCCCTACTTTTCTGGAGGTTGCTTTCTACTGGGGAGTCAGTGCATTAATGAGAAAATACTTACAAAGACTTACGTATGATGTGAGGTGGAGAGTGGAGTCTCCTGATACAGGGTAGTCAGGAAAGACCTTTTCTTTCTTTCTTTCTTTCTTTTTTTGAGACAGGGTCTCACTTTGTTGCCCAGGCTGTAGCGCAGTAGCACAATCACGGCTCACTGTGGCTCCCTGGGTTCAGGTGATCCTCCCACCTCAGCCTCCCAAGTAGCTGGGCCCACAGGTGCGTGCCACCACACACAGCGAATTTGTGTATTTTTTTTTTTTTTTTGAAACGGAGTCTTGCTCTGTCACCCAGGCTGGAGTGCAGTGGCCGGATCTCAGCTCACTGCAAGCTCCTCCTCTCGGGTTCACGCCATTCTCCTGCCTCAGCCTCCCGAGTAGCTGGGACTACAGGCACCCGCCACTTCGCCCGGCTAGTTTTTTGTATTTTTTTTAGTAGAGACAGGGTTTCACCGTATTAGCCAGGATGGTCTCGATCTCCTGACCTCATGATCCGCCCGTCTCGGCCTCCCAAAGTGCTGGGATTACAGGCTTGAGCCACCGCGCCCGGCCGAATTTGTGTATTTTTTTTTGTGTTGCCGCGTTTCCCATGCAGGTCTGGAACTCCTAGGCTCAAGCGATCCTCCCACCTCAGCCTCTTAAAGTGCTGGGATTACGTCAAGGTGTGAGCCACCACACCTGGCCCAAGGAAGGGCGCTTTTAAGTAGAAGACATTTCAGTTGAGACAGTGAATGCCAGCTCTGGAAATCCCTGGAGGGTGGAGCTTTCCACACAGAGGGGGGCCAGTAAATGCAGAGGCCCTGGTAGGATGGGCTTGTCCTTTTGAAGAATGTCAAGGATGAAGCAGAAGGGAGGGGAACCATCTGGCAGGGCCTTGAAAATGGCCTTTTAGAATTCTTATTTTCTGAAGCGGAGTTTCGCTCTGTCTCCCAGGCTGAAGTGCAGTGGCACGATGTTGGCTCACTGCAACTTCTACCTGCCGGGTACAAGCCATTCTCCTGCCTCAGCCTCCTGAGTAGCTGGGATTACAGGTGCCCGCCACCGCACCTGGCCAATTTTTTTTTTTTTTTTTTTGTATTTTTAGTAGAGACGGGGTTTCACCCTGTTGGCTAGGCTGGTCTCGAACTCCTGACTTCAAGTGATTTGCCTGCTTCAGCCTCCCAAAGTGCTGGAATTACAGGTGTGAATCACCATGCCCAGCTCAGACTTCTAAAATTTGGATTTTATTCTGAGTCCCATGGGGAACCTCTGAGGTGTCTTCCCTGTCTCAATGCTATCACCCTCGTCTGAAGACATCATTGTCTGTTGCTTGGAGCCAGTGATCCTCCCTGGTCTTATTGCCTATGGATTCTCTGGCCGGAATGATTACCTAGTAGCCAGGATGAAAATAAAAAGACCCTGTGGATATTGGCCAGGTGTGGTGATCCACACCTAAAATCTCAGCACTTTGGGAGGCTTAAATGGGAGGCTCCCTTGAGGACAGGAGTTCAAGACTAGCCTGGGCAACATAGCAAAAACCTGTCTCTACAAAAACTAAAATAAATAGCTAGGCCTGGTGGAGTGTGCCTGTAGTCCTAGGTACTCAGGTGCTGAGGTGGGAGAATCTCTAGAGCCCAGGAGTTTGAGGATACAGTGAGCTATGATCATGCAACTGCCCTCTGGCCTGGGCAACTCAGTGAGACCCCGTCTCAAAAAAAAAAAAAAAAAAAAAAGCGGCCGGGTGCTGTGGCTCATGCCTGTAATCCCAGCACTTTGGGAGGCTGAGGTGGGTGGATCACTTGAGGTCAGAAGTTTGAGACCAGCCTGGCCAACACGGTGAAATCCCATCTTTACTAAAAATACAAAAAAATTAGACAAGCGTGGTGGCAGATGCCTGTAATCCCAGCTACTCGGGAGGCTGAGGCAGGAGAATCGCTGGAACTTGAGAGGTGGAGGTTGCAGTGAGCCAAGATCGTGCCATGGCACTCTAGCCTGGGGGAAAAGAGCAAGAGTTCATCTCAAAAAAAAAAGGCTGGGTTCGGTGGCTCACGCCTGTAATCCCAGATCTTTGAGAGACTTAAATGGGAGGCTCCCTTGAGGACAGGAGTTCGAGACAAGCCTGGACAACATGGAGAAACCCTAACTCTACTGAAAATATAAAAATTTGCCAGGCGTGGTGGTGAGTGCCTGTAATCCCAGCTACTCAGGAGGCTGAGGCAGGAGAATCACTTGAACCTGGGAGGTGGAGGTTGCAGTGAGCCGTGATGGGGCCACTGCACTCCATATTGGCTGACAGAGTAAGACTCTACCTCAAAAAAAAAAAAAAAAGCCACTGGGGCACAGTGGCTCATGCCTGTAAATCCCATCACTTTGGGAGGCCAAGGTGGAAAGAATGTTTGAGACCAGCCTGGGCACTATAGGAAGACCTCATCTCTATGAAAAAATTTAAAAATTAGCCAAGTGAGGTGGTGCATGCCTGTAATCCCAGCTATTCAGGAGACTGAGGTGGGAGGATTGCTTGAACCAGGGAGGCGGAGGCTGCAGTGAGCCGAGATCACACCACTGCACTCCAGCCTGGGAAACAGAGCCGGACTCTGTTTCAAAAAAAAGACCCAATGAATCTTGTCATTCTTCATCTTAGTGCTTCTCCATCACTCCCCAAAGCCCTTATAATAAAGCACAGGGCCGGGCGCAGTGGCTCATGCCTGTAATCCCAACACTTTGGGAGGCCGAGGTGGGCAGATCACGAGTTCAGGAGATCAAGACCATCCTGGCTAACACGGTGAAACCCCATCTCTACTAAAAAAAAAAAAAAAAGCAAACAAACAAAAAATTAGCCAAACATGGTGGCGGGCGCTTATAGTCCCAGCTACTCAGGAGGCTGAGTCAGGAGAATGGCGTGAACCCGGGAGGCAGAGCTTGCAGTGAGCAGAGATCGCGCAACTGCACTCCAGCCTGGGCGACAGCGAGACTCCATCTCAAAAAAATAAAAAATAAAAAAATAAAGTCACCGATGCTCTGACATGCCCTGCCTCTCTCTGTCTTTGGAGCAGGCTCCTCTAACCATGCTGCTTCTTGGATGTACCAGCCTTCTTCCTGCCCTGAGCTTTCGCATATGCTCCTTGTGCCCAGATATCTCCCTTTTGGCTTTTCATGATGCTGGCTTCTTATTTGTTTTTTCTGGTTTAAATATCTCTTCCTCTAGTGTTTATTTTCTGGTTGCCCTACCTGCATATGTACTCTCCTGTTACTATTTTTCACCATTTTTTGGTTTCCAGCAGAGCTCTTACAATATTGTGCAGTTACTTTTTTTTTTTTTTTTTTGAGACGGAGTCTTGCTCTGTTGCCAGGCTAGAGTGCAGTGGCACCATCTCAGCTCACTGCAACCTTTGCCTCCCTGGTTCGAGCAATTCTCCTGCCTCGGCCTACCTAGTAGCTGGGGTTATGGGCACAGGTCACCATGCCCAGCTAATTTTTGTATTTTTAGTGGAGACAGGGTTTCACCATGTTGGCCAGGCTGTTCTCGATCTCCTGACCTCAGGTGATCCACCTGCCCTTGCCTCCCAAAGTGCTGGGATTACAGGCATGAGCCTCCACGCTGGCCCGAAAGTTACTCTTTTGTTTTGGGTCTATTGTCTTCCCAGCCCGAAGCAACCCACGTAGGCAGAGACCTGCGCTCTCCCTCTGTTAAGTGTTTGCTGAATCAATGAACCAATAAATGTATAAATTAATCTGAACATCAGTTGCTCTCTGGCCTGTCACAGCTTCTTGGGGTGTTTATGGAGTGAAGGTGATTTCTGACGTACTCCTTTTCCCTTCCCAGGAAAGGCTAACCGGTGGTTTGGGGTTGCTCCCCCTAAATCTGGAAAAATGAACATGAACATCCTTCACCAGGAAGAGCTCATCGCTCAGAAGAAACGGGAAATTGAAGCCAAAATGGAACAGAAAGCCAAGCAGAATCAGGTGGCCACCCCTCAGCCCCCACATCCTGGCGAGTAAGTGCCTCCTGGGGCCTGGATGGGGCCTGAATGGGAGTCTTTGAGGGTCACCATCACAGGGTTTGGCTTGTGAGGGCAGTCAGCGTGTGCTTGCACCCAGCCATAGCCTGATGATCCAAGGAATGACCCAGATGCCCTTGGGAGGCTCACTGTGGCAAGAGAGAAATGAGGAATACGTGGGAGCCCAGAGGACAGCCTGCCACCTCATGCACTCAGCAGTTACTTACTGTCAGCCAGCTGTGGTGTGGTGCAGAGGGCAGGGGTATAACAGCGTAAAGATCTCTGCGTTGAGTCCAGATGTGCTGCCTCACACCTGTAATCCTAGCACTTGGGGAGGCTGAGGCAGAGGATCACTAGAGGCCAGGAGTTTGAGACCATATTTGCCAACATAGTGAAACCCCACCTATACTAAAAAATACAAAAAATTAGCTGGGCATTGTGATACTTGCCTGTGGTCCCAGCTGCTCAGGAGGCTGAGGCACGAGAATCTCTGAGATCTGGGAGGCAGAAGTTACAGTGAGTTGAGATCGTGCCACTGCACACTACCCTGGGCCACAGAGTGAGACTGTCTCAAAAAAAAAAAAAAAAAAAAAAACTCTGCCCTTATGGAGTCACAAACTACTAGCAAAGGGATGTGGGTGCCACCCCAGAGCTCCTGGAAGATAACACAAGGCAGTGTGTTCCCAGGCCCCGTGGCCACAGTAAGGCCACAGAGAAGCTTTGCATCCTGAAAGCCCAGGTGGAGCCGGCCACTGAGGAAGCAGAGAAAGGCCTGCCCAGCAGAGAGCAGAAAGGGGAGAGAGCCCATATGTGGAGGGCCAGCCTGAGCTGCTGTACCAAAGGGGCTGTCCCTTAGTGGATGGGAGGTGGATGGTAGCTCAGCAAGGGTTTCCTCTTGCCTGTACTGAGAAACACTGATGGCACCAAGGGTTTTGATCAAGGGTTGGTGTTATGATGAGGATGACCAGATCCAAGATTTTTTGGCTGGAGGTTGATAATCTGAGATACAGGCCCCTTCCTCTGTGGTCTGGAATATAGTGTGTGTCAACCTTCCCCAAGGCCTTGTCCCAGTTCTAGCCTTTCCTTTTCTTTTTTTTTTTTTCTTTGAGACGGGGTTTTGTTCTGTCACCCAGACCGGAGTGCAGTGGTGGGATCATGGCTCACTGAAGCCTTGAACTTTTGGGCTTTAGCAGTTCTCCTGCCTCAGCCGCCCAAGTAGCTGGGACCACAGGCACATGCCACCATGCCTGGCTAATTTTTTCTATTTTTTGTAGAGATGAGGTATTGTTATGTTGCCCAGGTTGGTCCCGATCTCTCAGACTCAAGTGATCCTCCCACCTTGGCCTCCTAAAGGGATTACAGGTGTGAGCCACTGCACCCAGCAGCTCTTGCCTTTTCTTTTTTCTTTTCTTTTTGTTGCCCAGGCTGGAGTGCAGTGGCGCAATCTCAGCTCACCACAACCTCTGCCTCCCAGGTTTAAGCGATTGTCCTGCGTCAGCCTCCCAGGTAACTGGGATTACAGGCATGCGCCGCCCTGCCTGGCTAATTTAGTATTTTTAGTAGAGACTGGGTTTCTCCATGTTGGTCAGGCTGGTCTCAAACTCCCGACCTCAGGTGATCCACCCGTCTTGGCCTCCCAAAGTGCTGGGATTACAGGTGTGAGCCACTGCGCCTGGCTAAGAACCAGCATTTTTATCTCCCAGTATTTGTTACCAGTGGTTTTCAGGTAGGAGCCTTTCACTGTACTCTACAGCCTGAATGTGATTTCTTGTCTTTCCTTGTCCCCACCTCTTCCTGGTCCCTCCTGAGTGAAGTTCTCTGAGGGGTGCCCAGAATGTCCTGGTTGTTTAGTGTCAACATTGAACCTCCTCTTTCATATAAAATTACTTCTGCTCCTTTTTTTAAACTTTAAAGGTAATTCACGTACATGGTAGGAAATCCAGGAAGTAGAGGAGAGGTAAACAAAAAACCAAAGTCACTCGTAACTCTGCAACCCAGAGATAAGCGCTGGTTGAGTGTTGAGGTGTTTTTCTATTTAATTTTTTTTTTTTTTTTTTTTTTTTGAGACGGAGTCTCGCGCTGTGTCACCCAGGCTGGAGTGCAGTGGCGCGATCTCGGCTCACTGCAAGCTCCGCCTCCCAGGTTCACGCCATTCTCCTGCCTCAGCCTCCGAGTAGCTGGGACTACAGGTGCCCGCCACCACGCCCGGCTAGTTTTTTTTTGTATTTTTAGTAGAGACGGGGTTTCACCATGTTAGCCAGGATGGTCTCGATCTCCTGACCTCGTGATCCGCCCGTCTCGGCCTCCCAAAGTGCTGGGATTACAGGCTTGAGCCACCGCGCCCGGCCTATTTAATTTAATTTATTTATTTTTGAGATGAGTCTTGCTCTGTCACAAAGACTGGAGTGTCGTGGCACCATCTCAGCTCACTACAACCTCCACCTGTTGGGTTCAAGTGATTCTCCTGCTCAACCTCTCGAGTAGCTGGGATTACCAGTGTGCGCCACCATGCCCGGCTATTTTTTTGTTTTTTTGTTTTTTTTTTTTTTGAGACAGAGTCTGGCTTTGTGCCCCAGGCTGGAGTGCAGTGGCGCAATCTCGGCTCACTGCAAGCTCCGCCTCCCGGGTTCACGCCATTCTCCTGCCTCAGCCTCCCGAATAGCTGGGACTACAGGCGCCCGCCACCACGCCCGGCTAATTTTTTGTATTTTTAATAGAGACGGGGTTTCACCGTGGTCTCGATCTCCTGACCTTGTGATCCGCCCGCCTCGGCCTCCCAAAGTGCTGGGATTACAGGTGTGAGCCACCGCGCCTGGCCTATTTTTTTGTTTGTTTGTTTGTTTTGAGACAGAGTCTCACTTAGCTGCCCAGGCTTGAGTGCAGTGCTGTGATCTCGGCTCACTGTGACCTCCGCCTCTTGGGCTCAAGTGATTCTCCTGCTTAGCCTCCCAAGTAGCTGGGATTACAGGAACCCACCATCATGCCCGGCTATTTTTTGTATTTAAGTAGAGATGGGGTTTCATCATGTTGGCCCAGGCTGGTCTTGAACTCCTGGCCTCAGGTTGATCCTCCCACCTCAGACTCACAGAGTGCTAGGATTACAGGCATAAGCCACTGAACCTGGCCATTTTTTTGTATTTTAATAGAGGCAGGGTTTCACCATGTTGACCAGGCTGGTCTTAAACTGCTGGCCTCAGGTGATCTACATGCCTCTGCCTCCCAAAGTGCTGGGATTACAACCGTGAGCCACCGCGCTGGGCCTGTTTTATTTCAGAGGCAGGATCTCACTCTGTCACCCAGGCTGCAGTGCGGTAGCACCATCATAGCTCACTGCAGCCTTGAATTCCCAGACTCAAGCTATCCTCCCACCTCAGCCCCTTGAGTAACTGGGACTACAGATGTCCGCTGCCATGCCCAGCTAATTTTTAAATTTTGTGTAGAGATGGGGTCTCACTATGTTGCCCAGGCTGGTTTCAAACTTCTGGGTTCAAGTGATCCTCCTACCTTGGCCTCCCAAAGCATTAGGATTACAGGTGTGAGCCACTGCTCCTGGCCTGATATGTTTGTCTAACAATTTTTTTTTTTGAGACGGAGTCTCGCTCTGTCGCCCAGGCTGGAGTGCAGTGGCCGGATCTCAGCTCACTGCAAGCTCTGCCTTGCGGGTTCCCGCCATTCTCCTGCCTCAGCCTCCCGAGTAGCTGGGACCACAGGCGCCGCCACCTCGCCCGGCTAATTTTTTGTGTTTTTTTTTTTTAGTAGAGACGGGGTTTCGCCGTGTTAGCCAGGATGGTCTCGATCTCCTGACCTTGTGATCCGCCCGTCTCGGCCTCCCAAAGTGCTGGGATTACAGGCTTGAGCCACCGCGCCTGGCCACAATTTTTTTTTTTTTTATTATTTGAGATGAAGTCTAACTCTGTCGTCCAGGCTGGAGTGCAGTGGCACGATCTTGGCCCACTGCAACATTCGCTTCCTGGGTTCAAGCGATTCTCCTGTCTCAGCCTCCCAAGTGACTGACTGGGATTACAGGTGCCCGCTACCATGCCCGGCTAATTGTTTGTATTTTTAGTAGAGACGGGTTTTCGTCATGTTGGCCAGGCTGGTCTTGAACTCCTGACCTCAGGTGATCCGCCTGCCTTGGCCTCCCGAAGTGCTGGGATTACAGGTGTGAGGTACCGCACCCGGCCTTTCTAACAATTTTTAATTCAAATGTATTTCAATGTAAGTAGAACCACACTGTAGATATAGTTTTATATCCTGCCCTTTTGTTTTTCCTTTAACATTGTAGGCCGGGCGCGGTGGCTCAAGCCTGTAATCCCAGCACTTTGGGAGGCCGAGGCGGGTGGATCACAAGGTCAGGAGATCGAGACCATCCTGGCTAACATGGTGAAACCCCGTCTCTACTAAAAATACAAAAAACTAGCCGGGCGTGGTGGCGGGCGCCTGTAGTCCCAGCTACTCGGAGGCTGAGGCAGGAGAAT